>NC_088423.1:68400905-68555905 GCF_034236695.1 Oncorhynchus nerka | reverse complement strand
ACAGTGCTTATTAAAACCATCTCTAATCACATGCACCTCCAATAGAAAGGCAAAACACAGATAAGAGTTGGCTGGTGGTGGGGGTTCTCTCTCCCACAGCTAACAAGGCCCCCATTGATGGGGCACTTGAGATGACGACATGTTAGTAGAGCAGGACTGAGCTTTCCTTCCCAGAGCAGGACCGAGCCACACAGCCTTTTACTGAGATTTAACGTCTACTTTTAAGCTAATTACGTTTTTTTTAAACTGTATGTTCAACGGCCCAGAAAAGAAGATAGAGGACAGAGTTCATGTTTTCTCTCCTCCCTTCTCTGCTCCCTCCCTCTCTTCACCCCTCACCTCTCCCTCTGTAGGCAGATTGGTAGGAGTGGGCAGAAGGCTGGGCTTTTGTGCCTTTGCCCATGAGATCATAACCCAGGATGTGCTCAGAATAATGAAAAGAGGGAGACATTACATCATGAACACACACACACACTGGTCCCTCATTGAATAGTAGTGTGTGTGTGTGTGTGTGTGTGTGTGTGTGTGTGTGTGTGTGTGTGTGTGTGTGTGTGTGTGTGTGTGTGTGTGTGTGTGTGTGTGTGTGTGTGAGGTAAGTACATGTTTGCCTTGTTAAACTCTGAATATGAATGTCCTCCTCCCACCCTGTTCCCCCCTCAGTGCTCCAGGGTTGGGCATGCTGCCAGTGCACCCTGGTGGTATTGTACTACTAAAGTAAACCATTTGCCCAGTCACCCTTAGTCTTGGTTTCTATGGAGACCCCTTACCTCTCGCCAAGCATGCACTCGGCACCCCTCCAGCGGAAGGGGGTGGGATAACACCAAGCCGGGCCAATCACACACACTAACCTAATTTACATATGCAAACATGGACCATGAACTTCACCATAGTGCACAGTTTGCTCCCCAAATGATTCTACTAGTGTTAGTTGAATGGCTGTTCTGAGAAGAAAAAGACGTAGTAAAAAGCTATTCATTTCACCCAAACCACATTTGTTGTTTAAATTGCGCACAAATTGCATCATCTGACATGTAAATGAAAAAAGAAGTACATAAGATACTTATTTTGGTATTTTGTCTTTTCTCGTCCCCTGTAGCATGTTCTTTGTTGACATAACTCATGGTATGTTTGTCTGATGTAACATCCCCTCATCTTTTCCACCAGGGGGCAGTGTTCTGTCTGTGTCCTTTTCTCTCCTTGCTGTAGAGCAGCCCTGCTGCTGCCTATCAGACAGATAGACCTTGGGGGGATGAAACTCAGCTACTGTGGAGGCTACTGCAGTCAGCACCACCAAAATGCAAACACCTCGGCACTTCAAGAACACTGTGACCTCTATAGAGCACAAAGGCCAGGGCAGGAACCACAGTCAGAGACAGAGGCCAGGAGAGATATGGGACCGTACAGGTGGCTGGGGGGGGAGGCAAGAGAAGAAAACGGATGCTTATCTCAACTACTTTGCAAGGCCTTTTTGACAACCAATAAAAGTGTACAGCGAGACAAGACAGGGTTTGGGTCTATTTGGTTTTACAATCGCTCTGCCTCAGCCTCTCCTCTGAGCATAGTAATCCTGTCTACTACTGCCATTCATTGTCCAAGATGTAAAGACCCACACACAACCAATTAAGTTTTAAAAGGCCCTAGGAGAAGAAGGAGAAATCTGATTTGTTCACACACAGGAAAAACACAAACGTTGGGTTCATTGCCTAAAGAAAAACTACTTTCCCTGTTCCCTGAAGCCTGACAACTTTACTATCCTAATTGGCCTCATTAAGTGGAACCTCAACGTGTGCAAATCATTTGTCTGCAATAAGCTTGCCCTATCTTTATCTCTCTTGGCTCGCTCTCACTGACTTGTTTTCATTGTGAAGAGAAAGGAGTTAAAATAGCAACCCATAGTTCCTGGGGCAGATGTAGAATCTTAATTTGATTACCCTGTTGAAAGAGGACTTTCCAGCAATTTAAAACAGGTTGTGTATTTTAGTTTTAAAAAGCCGTCTGAAGTTTGTATTTTCCACTTTGAAATTTCAGACTGGATTTTCCCTGATACAAAAAATGTATCAACTCCTACAAAATGTCCATTGATTATAATCTACATAATAATTCACATTTCCTGTTGTTGCAGGATTATTTTCTTGCTGTAGCAACCTGGCTCAAATGAAGATCCTATATCTGTATTGTGTTGTCCTGTGACAAAAATAACCTTTGATGTGGTAATGAGAGAGACCAGTGTAGAATCACAGCGCCAAAGATTTCAAAATGTGTTCCATCTGTTAACAAATCACAGATGGGGTACTCTTGTTGTTGTTCTGGCAGGTTCTGTCCGTTTGTGGTTTGGGGATCCCCTTTGTAGGCCCTGGGGATCAACAATAATTTACAAATAATCATTTTGATAATTTTGATAAATAATCGTTTTGAAAAATAATGTATGAACTTGCTCGTGGTCTTAACTTACTGGAATAGTCAAATGCATAAGGAGCAATTTCCACCAAAAAATTGTGCATCAGCAGTTTGTCACTTTTTATGTCCGTCACTGACAGTCACCCATGTCAGCTAACATTTTCTAGATTGTTGAATTAGTCTAGCCAGCTATCTAAACTTGTAGTAATCGTGGTCGATTTACCGACCTTGGGGCCCCCATTGATCCTGTTAGTCACTCTCACTCAAATATCATATTAAAAACTGCAAACATTTCTCTTCGCCATATGGCAAACTGTGTAGAATGGCAGGGAATTAGCTGTAAAACGGCGAATAGAATTGCATGAAACATGTTATAAAATTGCAAAATCATCTCTCCGCCACATGGCAGACTGTGTAGAATTGCAGCAAACTTTGCTTTAAAACTGCAACATTGCAGCCTCTGCTCCTGTCATGTTACATGTCACATGTCACACACATAGAAGTTGTCCTCTCTTCCTCCTTTTCTTTCTCAGTACCATTTGAGATCACACCTTTAACAAGCAACTTTAAAAGGCATTTCTAAAGTTTTCATAAGCATCACATAGCTTATAAAGGGTTTATAAAGTTTTCATAAGCATCACATAGCTTATAAAGGGTTTATAAAGTTTTCATAAGCATCACATAGCTTATAAAGGGTTTATAAAGTTTTCATAAGCATCACATAGCTTATAAAGGGTTTATAAAGTTTTCATAAGCATCACATAGCTTATAAAGGGTTTATAAAGTTTTCATAAGCATCACATAGCTTATAAAGGGTTTATAAAGTTTTCATAAGCATCACATAGCTTATAAAGGGTTTATAAAGTTTTCATAAGCATCACATAGCTTATAAAGGGTTTATAAAGGCTTCATAAGCATCACATAGTTTATAAAGGGTTTATAAAGTTTTCATAAGCATCACATAGCTTATAAAGGGTTTATAAAGGCTTCATAAGCATCACATAGCTTATAAAGGGTTTATAAAGGCTTCATAAGCATCACATAGCTTATAAAGGGTTTATAAAGTTTTCATAAGCATCACATAGCTTATAAAGGGTTTATAAAGGCTTCATAAGCATCACATAGCTTATAAAGGGTTTATAAAGTTTTCATAAGCATCACATAGCTTATAAAGGGTTTATAAAGTTTTCATAAGCGTCACATAGCTTATAAAGGGTTTATAAAGTTTTCATAAGCATCACATAGCTTATAAAGGGTTTATAAAGGCTTCATAAGCATCACATAGCTTATAAAGGGTTTATAAAGTTTCCATAAGCATCACATAGCTTATAAAGGCTTTATAAAGTTTTCATAAGCATCACATAGCTTATAAAGGGTTTATAAAGTTTTCATAAGCATCACATAGCTTATAAAGACTTTATAAAGGCTTCATTCATTCATGTTTTGGTTAAAGTAGGAACATATTTCTCTTGGTTAAGTAATCACTTTCAGAATGCAGCCTACTACACTTTGCATGTTGGTGGAGAGTTTTAATTGCAGGGGTCATACTATATACTGTACTACCTCTTACAGACAGCTGTTCCTGTATTGAAGTAACCAATGCACTCAGTATTTTATGACGGATGGTGAAAGGAGAGAAAGCGTTGTCAGACCACAAACACTCAAGTCCCAACCACATCTGGTACTACACTCAAAAGGAACTTTTCTAATCCAAGAGAAAATTATCCAAATAACAACACAATCACAGGATCTGTGTCCGCACATGGTATTGTCGCTCTGGATAAGAGCGTCTGCTAAATGACTTAAATGTAAATGTAAATGTATTGAAATTCATCCCACCTGGCCCAAAACACCAATCTCTCTGAATGTGCCCATAATCCAATCACACAGGACGCATTTCAACACCAGGCATAGACAGAGTGCATTGTACATTGGCGAGGCATTAAACAGGAGATGGGAGTTCTTCTTACCTATTCACTACAATAACAGGATGGACTCAGATCGACCCGTCAGATCCCTGGAAACGAGGGGCTGCAATGCAAAGTGTCTGTGCAGGCACTAATCCCTCAGCCACATTTCTCCAACCCATCTCCTCCTGTAGGCATACTATTCCCCTGGCTGCAGAGCGGAAACGGCACATGGGGCTGCTGGGTATGCCACAGCATGTTATTGTCTCCTCTCTCTCTCAGAGGGCTGGGGTCCAGCTGGCTCCTGCTGTGTGTTTGCATGTGAAAACCAACGGTGGGTCCCTTAACACATGGTGCAGGGCAGGGCAGGGCAGGGCAGGCCAGGCCAGGCGGCGACTAGATGTGTGATTGGGATGCAGTCAGAGCCCTTCACTAGTGAGCACATGTTCAATCCCTGGTCCTCATCTTTACCCTTTCTCTACCTCCCTCTCTCTTCTCTCCCTCTCTCTCTCTCAGCCCTCTAGATAGGGGAGAGGGTGAGGCTGCCTGCCCTGAGAGTTGAGATAAAAAATGACCTGCCAATTCAACTGATTTAAGGGTACTGGTTAAACCATATAGCAACTAGGGAGCATGTATTATGTTGGCTATCGTAATGATGTGTGATATGAATAGTTATCTGGGAGAAAGCTTGCGTTTCTGTAGGCTGTATGAGTGACCCATGTGCATCTTGAACACATGGCAGGTGCACCCAACCTTGGAAACCACAAGTGGCGACCCGTCATTCAGGGCAGGTGGGGCAGCCTAGCTCAGTGCTTTCTGTGGTGGTGGGGCAGCCAGCGGAAAATACGTAGCGTAGGGCTTGGTAATGTTCTCTAGTTGTGCCGTGATTGGCTCAGTGTTCTGTCACTCATAGGGACACTACGTCACTGCCAAATCTAAGGGTAGAGCTTGAAAATTCAAGCTCCTTGGGTGCTGCCATAGAGTTACATTAGAAGTGTCCATCCAAGAAGGCTCAAGGTCATTGGCCACAGATAAATATCATGTCAAATCACGTTACATCTACAGTAGCTTTGATAGGACTGATCATGTCAGCATCATACTTTTAAAATCTTAGCTAGCAGTCATCATCATGAATCAAGTCGACAATCTACTGGCAAATCCTTTTAATCTTTGTCAAATGAATATACATTATAGATAAAACGTATAAGTGATCATCGGCCATTGGACATAACTTTTACACAACAAGTTGGCTATTGCAAATTCAACAATGAGTGGTTTGGAAGGAATCAGTGGCTAACTGCAAGCATTGCAAAGCAATCATTAGCCTGCTATTCAGTGGAGTGGGTGTGTGGTCCCAATTCTGGGTTTAAGGGTCTCTTTTCACGTTAAAATTATAAACATTCAACATTGGCCATGCTGTCAATCCAGCATGATTTCTGGATCGCTCAAAACAACTGTTAACTCAGAAATGGGAAATCTGACTTCAGTGAGGTCAATCAACTGGGAACTCAGAAACAAGCGAGCTCCGACTGGGAAAATAAGTTTTGAACCTTGTTTTTTTTCAGTGCCCAGTTGTCTTGAATGCACAATAAATCCAGAGAGTGTCAGACAAAATTTTCCCACAAAGGCCCGCAGCGCCACCTTTCTGTTCAAGTGAGCACAGCACAACACAGTGAGTCCAAAAATGTATTGTATGCTGCTGCATAAGTGATGTAATATGCCAGGGAGATATGTATCCCTTAGCTAAGTAAGTATGTATCCCGTAGCTAGGTAATACTAAGTGTATGTTGTGTAGTAAGCTGTTACTAGCCCATGTGCCTCACCCTAATAATTTGGTCTATTTTCCCCTCTTAATTTCGCCTACTGTTCTGACTTGGTGGTGCACATGTGTAACTGTATAGCTTTCATCCATCCCTCGCCCCGACCCGGGCTCGAACCATGGACCCTCTGCACACATCAACTACAGTCACCCACGAAGCATCGTTACCCATCGCTCCACAAAAGCTGCGGCCCTTGCATTGCAAGGGGAACAACTACTTCAGGTCTCAGAGTGAGTGACGTCACCGATTGAAACGCTATTAGCGCGCACCACCGCTAACTAGCTAGCCATTTCACATCGGTTACACATGTAGCCTATAACCTGTTTTAGAGAAATGTAATCATTGAATATTGTAAGAGCTTTCATTGTCTGCTTATATGCAGCCTTTATTTATCCTACTGTTCTGACTTGGTATACTGGGAGAACACTGTAAGAACGGCCCATGTTCTGAATTCTTTCGCTGTACATTTCAAAAGTTCTTAACAAATAGATATATTGACTATGTCAATCCCATTAATGTCTTAACCGATTACGGATCGCTTCTTATCCGCTTGTCGTCCCCTTATGCCATAGTTTGTACATCTCAATTGTCAGTGGAAACCACATTTGTTTAAGCAAGTCAGCCAAATCAGCTATGTTTTTTAAAGTCAGTAAATGAGGCTGAATGAACTGTTTCACTGCCAGACAAGACTCAGCTGATATCCAGGTGTAGCAGTGGTAAAGGTGTTGGCTCTGCTGTTGGGACAGCTTTATGTAGGACCCTAACAGTTTGTGGGCACCGTTTGTCACTGTTATAGTGCAATTAACGTATTGTTTAGTGCTGTGTTGTGTAGTGGCTTTGCTAGCATGCATTCCCAATTATACATTTTTTGTTTCCCCCACCAAGATGTACATGCTAAAATCGCCACTGGACAGCACTTCTGTTTTAAACATCAGTTGACCAAGCTGTGTCTCCTTATGAAACTGCAGAATTGTATTTTGACAGTGAAGAATGATTTATTATTTACAGTGAAGGCCTACCCTGACCAAACGTGATTTACGCTGGGCCAATTGTGCTCCGCCCTATGGGACTCCCAATCACGACCAGATGTGATACAGCCTGGACTCGAACCAGGGACTGTAGTGACGCCTCTTGCACTGAGATGCAGTGCATTCGACCGCTGCGCCACTCGGGAGCCCAATACAGCGAGTTTGATTCTAGGTCTTTTCTGGCTATATTGGCACGGCTGCGGCGCACAGCAGTCTATTCACGAGCGTAAAGCTCAAAAACGACGAAAGGGGGTGTGTGAAATTATTGGCAGCGTATCAGGTGGCTCCAATAGACACCTAAAGCGTGACTTGCCAGTGTGTTTGAGGGAGAGTGTGTGTGTATGCGCATACGTCCGTGCGTGCGCGCGTGTGTGCCACACACACTTGCATTCGCTCACAACATGGCGATGAAACGCGGAGAGACACGACGGCTCTCTCCCAACTAAATGCGACCCTGTTCTGAGTGAAAGCAGGGGACTATGTCAAAGGGATATACCTGAACTAGTAGCCAACTAATAGCCTACTTCAGAGAGGGGATTATTGCGGATTGCATTATATATATACATTGCTAGCGGTATAGCTGGCTGTAGAGACCCACACACTGCTTCACCCCTCTGCTGGAAATCAATGCTTTACATGGCGGTGGAGACTATCTGGGTTTTCTATTTACTTTCGTTGGGCTTCTGTGGACCATCCGCTCAAGGTAAATCGCTTAGCTTAATAGAAATGTTATTGACTTGCGCACGCCTTTCAAGTTAGTAATGTATTCAATTCAGAACATATGCAGGTGCGATAAGAAGAGATTGGTTAGTGAACACATTTTGCACCTTGCTCGTTGCAGTGTTTGTATCTAACTGTTGAGTCTAGGTATCAGGACTATGGTAGGTCTATCTAGCAAATGCTGCGACGTGCTTATTTTTGTTCAATAGCCTATTCGTCTTCCAGCACACGCTGTCTGTCGGGTTTCTCTTTATACCCAATGCTGGACTGCCGGTTACAAAGTTAGTTGCACATCTGCAACTATGTAACCATTATCTGCCCATAACGTATTTAATGTTACAGCGGAGTCATGCGTTCTTTGAAGACATGTGCTGTGGGGTTGAGTTTGAGGAATGTGGGTTGCGTTTCAAGAGGTTTAAATAATGAGCGTTAAACATGTGGCCCGTGGGTTTTCTGCACAAATATAATTTTTCACAATTAAAATAGCGTTGCCGGTGGGACAAAATCGTTTTTCAGATGTCACTATTTTATAAATCGAACGCAATACCCCATATTACGACAGTTGCTTGCCTCTAGTAAGGTGTATGCCAAAATAACACTGTTATTACAATTATTTATGAGCTGCTCATACCTGACACACGATCTGGATTTTTTTTAAATGCCTAAAACAATAACGTTTTTGATCTATTGTCACATAATTGTATTTATGTTGTGCTCTTGCCTCGAAACAAATGAAGGCTTATTATGTTTTGGTGGTGTTTGAATCGTCATATCGAACATGTGCTTTGTGTTTTTGGAGGCTTGGGAGAGGATGCACTTGGTCGCTGTTTTTCAGGCATTGCGGTGGCCTTCAGATAGAGAAGGGAAGCTGTGATTTGAGAGCCAGGGAGCCACCGATAGGCGGCGAGGGAGCGAGGCAGGCAGGCGCTGAGCGAGAGCGAACAGCCACAGCATTTACATGACAAAGAAAAGTGCAGGAGCACAGGAGGAGAAACATGAAATAGGCCGATGGGATTTTGTTCTGCTTTAGCCTATTTGACGTAGCTCACTTAAAGAGGAAAGGCAAACGTATTGGATCATTGCTTTGAAAAACCTGGAGGAATAGTGGTATCAGGGCTGACAATGCTTTCCTGTTAATCAAGATGCATGGAGGAGCATCCCTGTTCTACCTGAATATGTACAAGTGAGACTTCAAGTATGGCTTGCAAACCTATAGGATCGGAAAATAAGTTGTTGATAATGTCATTTGGAATAATGCATTTTCAATGCTTGAGAGCACAAACTGTGTTCCTTGATAATGCATTTTCTACCCATTCTATCCATCATGTTGTCTCAATGTGGTTTAAGATGGAGATACAAACTACAGTACATTATCTTGAGGGGTTGCTTGTGTGTGTGTGTTTGGAGCAGGCAACAGTGGTATGTGCTCATCACAAGGCCCACAGTAGTGTGTTTGAGCATCTCCCTCAGCCCTCATACACCCCGGGGTGTGTTACCACAGTGGAGCACTGTAGAGCCTTTGCTGGACTGGTGGGAGCTTTTGTGTGAGTGTGGCATGTTTGGAGAGAGAAAGAGGAATGTTATGGGTGGTGGGTTGGTTGGGAGGGTATTGTGGGAACTGGAGCTGGCGAATGGAGGTTGCTGGGTGGGAGTAGGGGGTGATAGTGGGGCAGGGATGAATGGACGGGTGCATGGGACTTCGCTACATCAGATCCACAAACAAAGAGCTTGTTTTTTTCCATTCGAAAGATCAAATGAAAATATGTCAACTCTGCTGAACTCATCAGGAACAAATGAATGCTGTGGGTGTGTGTGTGTGTGTGTGTGTGTAGACAAGCTCTCTCTCTCGCTCTCTCTCTCTCTCTCTCTAAACCAGTACTCCTGCTAGGAGTGTCACATGCACACCGACCAAATTATTGGGGTTTCACTGAACCCTCATCACTGCTTCACTCAAGAGGCCTCCTCTCTATGGTTCCCAGCGTTGTCTCCCATTCTCCTTTTATTCTCTAATCCTGACTTGCTCTAGTCATCTAGTCATGATTTAATGCTCAGTGTTAATCAGCCCACTGACCCCTGCTTCAATTTGACTCCTCCTCACTCTTCCTGCCTCTGTCTGAAACTCGACTGACCTCTGCCCCTCCTAGTCCTTCGTCATTGACCCTGTTCAATGCCTCCCTCCCCTTCATTCCCCCCTTCTTTATGTAATCACATATATTTACTGGTTGTGATTGGTGAAAGAAGTAGGTTGGTAGGTAACCTTAGTTACCCATCCAATCATATATAGATCTGTTTTTTCCCAGGAGTTGAGAAAGAAAGGATATCTAAATTGGAACAGGGCCTATATACACCTAATCCATCCCTATTACATGCCACTAGTCTGCAGCACCCCACCTCAGCCCCTGTCTGCAGCTACCTCAGCACCCTACCGCAGTCTCTGTCTGCAGCTACCTCAGCCCCCCACCTCAGCCCCTGTCTGGAGCTACCTCAGCATCCTACCTCAGCCCCTGTCTGCAGCTACCTCAGCCCATGTCTGCATCTACCTCAGCACCCTACCTCAACCCTTGTCTACAGCTACCTCAGCCCCTGTCTGCAGCTACCTCAGCACCCTACCTCAGCCCCTGTCTGCAGCTACCTCAGCACCCTACCTCAGCCCCTGTCTGCAGCCACCTCAGTACCCTACCTCAGTCTCTGTCTGCAGCTACCTCAGCACCCTACCTCAGTCTCTGTCTGCAGCTACCTCAGTACCCTACCTCAGCCCCTGTCTGCAGCTACCTCAGCACCCTACCTCAGTCTCTGTCTGCAGCTACCTCAGTACCCTACCTCAGCCCCTGTCTGCAGCTACCTCAGCACCCTACCTCAGTCCCTGTCTGCAGCTACCTCAGTACCCTACCTCAGCCCCTGTCTGCAGCTACCTCAGCACCCTACCTCAGCCCCTGTCTGCAGCCACCTCAGTACCCTACCTCAGCCCCTGTCTGCAGCTACCTCAGCACCCTACCTCAACCCTTGTCTACAGCACCGTACCTCAGCCCCTGTCTGCAGCTTCCTCAGCACCCTACCTCAGCCCCTGTCTGCAGCTACCTCAGCACCGTACCTCAGCCCCTGTCTACAGCTACCTCAGCACCCTACCTCAGTCTCTGTCTGCAGCTACCTCAGCACCCTACCTCAACCCTTGTCTACAGCACCGTACCTCAGCCCCTGTCTGCAGCTTCCTCAGCACCCTACCTCAGTCTCTGTCTGCAGCTACCTCAGCACCCTACCTCAACCCTTGTCTACAGCACCGTACCTCAGCCCCTGTCTGCAGCTTCCTCGGCACCGTACCTCAGCCCCTGTCTACAGCTACCTCAGCACCCTACCTCAGCCCTTGTCTACAGCACCGTACCTCAGCCCCTGTCTGCAGCTTCCTCAGCACCCTACCTCAGTCTCTGTCTGCAGCTTCCTCAGCACCCTACCTCAGCCCCTGTCTACAGCTACCTCAGCACCCTACCTCAGTCTCTGTCTGCAGCTACCGCAGTACCCTACCTCAGTCCCTGTCTGCAGCTACCTCAGCACCCTACCTCAGTCTCTGTCTGCAGCTACCTCAGCACCCTACCTCAGTCTCTGTCTGCAGCTACCTCAGCACCCTACCTCAGTCTCTGTCTGCAGCTACCTCAGCACCCTACCTCAGCCCCTGTCTGCAGCTACCTCAGCACCCTACCTCAGTCTCTGTCTGCAGCTACCTCAGCACCCTACCTCAGTCTCTGTCTGCAGCTACCTCAGCACCCTACCTCAGTCTCTGTCTGCAGCTACCTCAGCACCCTACCTCAGCCCCTGTCTGCAGCTACCTCAGCACCCTACCTCAGTCTCTGTCTGCAGCTACCTCAGGCCTTGTCTGCAGCTACCTCAGCACCCTACCTCAGCCCCTGTCTACAGCTACCCTACCTCAGTCTCTGTCTCTGCAGCTCACCTACCTCAGCACCCTACCTCAGGTCTGTCTGCACCCTACCTCAGCCCCTGTCTGCAGCTACCTCAGCACCCTACCTCAGTCCTGTCTGCAGCTACCTCAGCCCCTGTCTACAGCACCGTACCTCAGCCCCTGTCTGCAGCTACCTCAGCACCCTACCTCAGCCCCTGTCTACAGCTACCTCAGCCCCTGTCTGCAGCTACCTCAGCACGCTACCTCAGTCTCTGTCTACAGCTACCTCAGCCCCTGCACAGCAGCTACCTCAGCAGTCCCTCTGCAGCTACCTCAGCACCCTACCTCAGCCCCTGTCTGCAGCTACCTCAGCACGCTACCTCAGTCTCTGTCTACAGCTACCTCAGCCCCTGTCTACAGCTACCTCAGCACGCTACCTCAGCCTCTGGAGGATGCTTGTGAACAAGTCCTGCTTAATAAAGATAATTGCATTTCTTTGTCCTTAATGAGCTGTTCTGTAAATGGAGTAATTATGTTAAGTTTGTTGCATCAATGACTATGCGCTTGGCAAAAGTTATTTGAACTTTGTCTGTCAAAAAATCCGCTTGTAATAAAAGCCGTCTTATTTGATTTATTGTGCCCATATCTCAATCCCTTGGTCCTTGAGGTGTGATTGCTGTGTTTCTGACAGCCCCATGGGGTGGAAATGGCATGTTTATAAGCATGATGAGTGTAGTGTGTCTGACTGTGCCTACTAGGGCTGAGAGTTATCCAGAATTTCAGTCCCGTCAAACCGTACATTTCTTTTACCGCACAAAACCATTTACGTAACAGCGATCTTGATCCAGAAGAGGATTGAATGTCTCTGCTGTAACCAAGAAGTTTGATCTTGACATCTAGACACTTAGCTAGCAGGTCAGCAAGCCAAATGCACAGCTGGAGCCCTGAGCCAGATCTGATTTATTTGACACATCTTAGATGTCTTATAGTTATAAGCAGGGGCATAGGACGCAACCCCCGCAAATGGCAGTGAAAATCATACCCCGGTATATGGTATAAACAGTATATCGCCCAAGCCTAGTGCCTACTCTATTTGTATGTGAGTGCATCTTGATCCCCCTGGAGATACACAGCTAAATTAGGATGCATATTATTTAGAGGCCCCAGGCTGAATTTGAGCTGCATATCTTTGTCCGGTGAAGATGTTGGTTTGTATGGCTGGCCGAGTGTGTCTGTTCATGTTTGGTAGTGTCAGAGGACCAATCCTAGTCCCAGAGGTGGTATAAAGGATAGTTCAGTGACAGAGGGAAGTAGCTTGAATGAGACAGGGAGACTTTCACTGTATGTCTGGCTTCTGGTGTCTACTGGGCTCTTTATTGTGGTGGCCTTGAGGTTGAGGGTTTCTGTGGTTTATGTGATTCAGAGAGCTTCCCTTTTAACCAGAATACTGTCAAACCTCAGACGAGTAGTCAGGAAGCAGAGGTCGTCATGTTAGTAGAACCTGTCTTTGTTGTGGATTACAATGCCAGTCAAAATGTTATTCAACCAATTTGACGTTAAAGTTCAGTGATTTTATTTCACTCAATACATTTCAGTATCTGGAAATATTTGACTGGTTACACTTCATGCTATTGTGTGTGTGTGTGTGTGTGTGTGTGTGTGTGTGTGTGTGTGGTAACACTGTAATTGCCCCCTAGTAACAATATGGTATGTAATGGAGTGGAATGTTTGTGTTGTTGTTACCGGTGCACCAATTCAACTTTTCTGTGGTAGACTTTTGATCTGCACCAGAAACACTTTACTTGTATGTGTAACGTACGTCATGATGTTGAGATCCGTCCACCTGTGAATGTAAGACGTCCGTCCTCCTGCACTGTTGGAGATGTCTGGTCTCGAAAGCCTCCTTCCCTGCTCTGATGGCTGCCAGCTGGGATAAGAGCAGAGCTCATTCTGCTCAATTAGACTGCACCTAAATCTCTGTAGGCTGGTGCCTAGGATTCCTCTAAGTTTCTCAAAACAACCTTTACACTTCAGCCAACTCCGCACTAAAAAAAGGCTTATTGGTTTTTAAGTGATGTAATAGCTACTTATTTGCCTTATCTCTGCAATCGGTTTTGGGATGATTATTTAGTGAACACAATCATCCCAACATCACAACGCACAGGCCTACTCCTTTTACATGGTCACGGACGACTGCTACACTGCATGACCCTCAAGTCCATTTCCCAGTACTGGCTGTGGGGAGTTCCCACTGGCTGTGGGGAGTTTTGATGTTCTCTAGAAATACATATCAGTGCCAAAGGGACTTCAGAGAGAGCGTTGTGAGTATTGATATCCCCCCCCCCCCCCCCCGGCTATAAACAGCCCAGGATCAATAGTGCTGGATCAATATGCTGTGTGATGTGTTTGTCACAGGCTCAGGGATGGGTCCAGTCAGGTGATCCCCAGAGTATTCCACTACAGCCAGGGCGCTGAATGTTAAAACACTCAGGTGCTGCTGCTGTGTGGCCACTGCCTACTGTCGGCTAGTTTTAACAGGACGATACTGCTATCTTGAAGAAAAGTAGTTGATTTGATGGATTCATTTTTGTATTGTATAATGCCACGCGGTAACTTCATCAATATATTTATTTTAGATTGTTCTTATTTATTATGTCTGGTTCATTATGGTTTGTGAGCTGTGTTATCTAAGGGATAATAATTTAGCCGTTAAAAGACGTGTCTGTGTGGTAAACGAGTCACAAGCTACAGGCTAAATGTTTTTGTTCTGTTGTGTGTGTGTGTGTGTGTGCTTTAGGCAGTGATGGTGATTTGTGTGTGTGAGAGCAGGGTCTCTTCCTCACTGCGCTGGTTGGGTAAACAGTCATGCGATCACATTCCTTCCATTCCGCACTGCTGTCCACTCAGTCACATGACCAAGGAGGAGTAGCATGGGGCTTGTAGTGGGGAGGGGGACTGAGGGGAGAGAACCCTGATTGAGTAGGCATGGTGCAGAGTAGGTCCCAGTCCCAAATAAATCCCTTGCCCCTACCTCTAAATACTTTTTGCATATCTGAAAAGATAAGAAGGGTATAAACAATATGTTATAGATCTACTTATAACTGCTCTAATTATGTTGGCGTCCAGTTTATAATAGCAATAATGCACCTCTGGGGTTTGTGGAATATGGTCAATATACCATGGCTACGGGCTGTATCCAGGCACGACGCAACACTCCGCGTTGCGTCGTGCTTAAGAACAGCCCTTAGCCGTGGCAAATTGTCCATATTCCACAAACCCCAGAGGTGCCTTATTGCTTAATTAACCCTCTTTTATGCTAGGTGGGGTTTTTCACCACATTGCTTAATCCAATCAATGACTGTATATATGAATGGACAAAGCCATTGATCATGTGACACCATTCATATGTGAAGACTCAATAATAGCGCATTGAAGCCCAATGAAGTCGCTTAAGATGTGGTTTCATGGAGACATAACATGCACAGTTTTAGCTGCTCCAGGAAGAGACGTTGCAGGCTAGCTCAGTGCTGCCCCTTCTTATTGAGTAACTCAAGTTGAAGGCCAACCGTGGTACGGTATGCTGCCGTTAGCAACTAAATTGTTCTTATAGCTTCTTTTGGGTGCGATTTGGTGTATTACAAGCAATTATTGGTAACATAATTGACAAGTATTTTTATTTTATTTACATGAAGATAGCCATTTTTCCATTCACTGTAATGGGGGATCCTGTTTTCTGCTAACAATGCCTGCAGTACCGTGTTTGGCCTTGAACTTCCGTGGCTTCAATAAGAGGGGGCAGTCGTTCTATGCTGCATCCAATTTAAGAGACTGGAAGGGTTCAGTAGGAGCAGGAGCTAGGGGTTTATATTGGGCGTAAGAGGTTGTACAGAGTACACACACACACAACTCTGTAGCATGTGACACAAATCAAACCAGATGACCTGGCCTCCACAATCACCCGACCTCAAACCAATTTGAGATGGTTTGGGTTGAGTTGGACCGCAGAGTGAAGGAAAAGCAGCCAACAAGTGCTCAGCATATGTGGGAGCTCCTTCAAGACTGTTGGAAAAGCATTCCAGGTGAAGCTGGTTGAGAGTGCCACGAGTGTGCAAAGCTGTCATCAATGTAAAGGGAGGCTACTTTGAAGTATGTCAAATATAAAATATATTTTGATATGTTTAACACTTTTTTTTCATAGTTTTGATGTCTTCACTATTATTCTACAATGTAGAAAATAGTTTAAAAAAAGAAGAAACACCCTTGAATGCGTAGGTGTGTCCAATATTTTGACTGGTACTATGTCTATGTATAATTGTGGTCAAATATATTGTCCCCCTTGCACCATTCACTATTTATTCAAAAATTATTTGAAATTGAGAACTTTTGGTGTTTACATGTATTTGTTTGATTTACAACTGCACAGAATCCCCCCCAAAATGATATATTTCACTTAAAAGTCCAAAAATGACCTGGACTAAGTTGTTCAAAAAATTCAAATTAATTTGGTTGGGGGCAAGTGAGTTGTTTGTGTAGTTTATCTCACCTGTGGTAAGTTGCAGGGTAGAAATAGCAATTTAACCAGTTTTGAAAAAAGAGAACAGAATATTCTTACAAGTATATGACCAATGTATCATCTTAATTCCTAACACACCACCACTCGGTTTCTATCAGTGCTGTTGATCACTGCCTCGTGATACTATCAAGTGTCTCCCTCCGAAACCACTTGGTTGAATTGATCAAATCAAATCTCGGACACAATAATAAAATGTCAAAGGGGGAGTGTCTGGGTTTTGAATAGTCGGTGTCCCTCTCTCTCCAACCCTGCAGCTACAGTATATGACCTTGTGGTTGCCCTGGAAGGGCTTTCCCCTCCTGCAGCCTCCCATCCGTCCCATGTTAGTTTTGTTGCTGACGTTGTTGACCCATTGATGTAGCCGTGGCCGCACCGAGGCCCCTAGCCCCATGCTGCTCTGAGGCCCTTTGTAAAGCCTATAGGAGCACAGGGCTGTGATTGAAGCAGCCCAGGATTTGCATGGATGAGTACTGTACATAGAGTGAGCACACCAGCAGTCCTGAAGCACTGGAGAGGAACAAATGCTAGCTCAGGCCATGTTTCTCTTCTCTGTTGTTTCTCTCTCTCTCTCTCTCTTCTTTCTCTTCCTCCCTCTCTCGCTCTCTCTCTCTCTCTCTATGCATCTGTCTGCCTCCTATTGTTAATGTTGCAGACTGTCCTTTTGAGTATAAATGTAAACATGAGAGGGAAAGAGTCTAGCTCCCTGGGCCTCTGCTATCTCTCCGGGAACCGCATTATGATTGGTCACTTTACTGTACGCCTGGCCTATATGATAAACAGTATAAATGTGATAAAGAGTATACATCCAGTTTGTGCCAACTTGAGAGCGGTGTGAAAACTCATGTGGGTGACTGTGAGAATCGTGCTGTAGCTGAACCGCTGGCGGGCGCAGCTGGAACGGCCAGCACCTGACACTGCAGCTGCTGCTGGGGTGGCGTGCCTTTCTCCACTCAGTGTGTGACTCAAACTCTACGCAGACTGTCCTGGATGGAATTACAGCATGTGGATATTACTCTTGAGAATCAAACTGAAAATCACCACCAAGGCAATGTACTGTTTAGTGTTTCCCAACTTCTCCATTGTTGTCGTTTGGTCCAGACCAAGACAAGGTACATAGACGGAGCAGAACCAATAATGACCCCCCACTGCGTGAAATGTAAGGCAATATGCAGTATATTCCATGTCGTGTCCCAGAAATGGACTTGCCATAGGGCAGTTTTGGCAAATGCCAGACGGGCTGGTCCATCTTCAGTCCAGCGGGCCTCTAGAGAGATCCTCTGGGAAGGATCTGATAACATTATACTCCACTTCAGCAGGCCGTCGGTGTCGTAGATAAAGCTATCGGGTTAAATGTGTAGACAATTGTGAGATATGTTTGGTTGTATAAAATTGTCGGCATGTCAATGTTATTGTACGTGGAGCTTCCTAGTGCGTGGTGAAACTGGAGAGTCCCTCCCTGTCCACCTTGGTTTATGGCTGCCTGGGACTTTCCTCCTCCTTGTTGCTGCAATGTTTGACAACTGATTTTAATGACCATTCATCCTATGCATACCTGTTATGATAAATGTCTTTATTGTACAGTTATTCATTTATATACAATATCGGGAATTTGTGTAATAATTATGAGATTTGGATATTAGCAGGTACCTTTTCCAAAGCCACACAGTTGATATAGATGTTTTCAACTACTGTAGTTACGCCACTTGGACCACAAATTGTTTTTAAAAAACACACAAAAAACACGATTTGATATTCCTGTGAGTGGGTGGGTAGGCGTAAGCCCTTTGTCTTCATGCACGTAAAGTATTTTAATTTTAATTGTATTTTATGCTGACACACACACGCACACAAACGGGGGCAAACGCATGTTCCAACGTCCTGCTGATCGTCAGACTATTTGCACAGTGCTATCAATCAGCCCATCTGTCTCTGTCCACCCATTCTGTGGGGCTGGTGCAGTGCACATAATGTTCCCTGCTCCTGTGGGTACGTACACATGTTCACACTAGAGGTCGACTGATTCATCGGAATGGCCGATTTAATTAGGGACAATTTCAAGTTTTCATAACAATCGGAAATCGGTATTTTTGGACACTGACTTGGCCAATTTTTTAAAATGGTATTATTATTATTAAAAAAATGTACACCTTTATTTAAAACTTCTTATGGCTGCAGGGGCAGTATTGAGTAGCTTGGATGAAAGGTGCCCAGAATGAATGATGTCATTGAGGCCCCGGTAGTCGATGCAAGGCTGCAGGGTTTTGTCCTTCTTCTCCACAAAGATGAACCATGCGCTGTTGGGGGAGGCAGAAGGACGGATACACCCTGCAGCTAGGGAGTCCTCAATGTAGGTCTCCATAGCCTTGGTCTCCGGACCCGACAGAGAGTACAGTCTTCCATGGGGCAATGTGGTACCTGGGAGAGGGTCGATCCCGCAGTCATATGGTCAGTGCGGACGAAGTGAAAACCTCCCGGAGAGAGGTGGCAACTTCCGAGCCCACCAGAAGACGTCCCAGGGTAGGCTGCGCTGATTTCAGGCAATGGGCGTGGCAGAACAGACTCCAGCCCATGATGGCACCATCAGTCCAGTCAATAAGGGGATTGTGTCGCTGGAGCCACGAGAATCCCAATACCACGGGAACCTGAGGAGACTTAATTATCATGAATCAGATAGCCTTGCTGAGGTTCCCTGACACTCGTAGGTTGATGGCAGTGGTATTGTGGGTGACCCGGCCTGTAGAGCGCCCATCCAGCACGCTAACGTCCATGGGAATGGAGAAGGGCTGAGTGGGGATGCCCAACTCGGAAGTCAGGGTAGCGTCCATAAAACTCTCATTGGCCCCAGAGTCGATGAGTACCCAGAGAAATTTCGACTGGTTCCCCCACAGTAGGATGGCATGGAAAGTGGTGCAAGTAAGGGGAGAGGAAAAGTTCTCCATATGGCCCACCAGAGTACTCGCCCCTACTGGTGAGCCTGGTCTTTTAGTGGACAAGAGGACACAAAATGGCCAGTATTCCATCAATACAGGCAGCTCTTCGTGTGAAGCCGGTGTAGACGTTCGGCTGGGGACAGCCTAGCTCTGCCTAGTTGCATCAGCTGTGGAAGACGTGATTCGGCAGACTTTGGAGACTCTAGAGGGCAACGGAGACTAGGTGGAATCCTTGGGCGGGCGTGTGGAATCGTGTGGAATTCTCCTTCCTGCGTTCCCGTAACCGCCCATTGATCCGGATGGCCAAGGCAAGGAGTCAAGATCCGTCGGTAGTTCCTGGGCTGCTAAGTTCATCCTTAACCTCCTCCGATACCCTGTGCAGGAATGTGTCGAACAGCGAATCCGGGTTTCAGGCACTCTCAGCTGCCAACATGCGCAAATCCACTGCATATTCTGCCACACTGCGGGAGTCTTGACGAAGCTGCAGTAACTTCCGGGCAGTCTCTCTCCCAGACAATGGGGAATCAAAAACGGGCTCCTCCAGACTGAAGCATACGGCCGACTATTGTTCCCACACAGCCGTAACCCAGGCGAGAGCCCTCCCGGACAACAGCGTGATGAGGTACGCTATATTCAAGTGGTCCGGGGAGAAGGAGGTCTGCAGCTCGATGATCAGAAAACACTGCACAAGATTACGCCCGACAGGTTCCTGACTCTCCAGCGACGCGTTCCCGGGGGAGGTACGAGGGGCTCAAGAAACTGGGGTGGCCGGAGAGGCCGCGCTGCTAACAGCCGGGTTACTGAGGGGCTGGGGGGTTACCGTCGTGGTAGGCTGCCTGACAGACAACCTGTGGAATTGCTCCAGCAAAGTGTTCAATGCGCGGTCATGGCATTCGGCCACGGTATGGAATCCTTCCATAAGACCACGAAGGAACTCCTTGTGCCTTCCAAGGGTGGCTCCTTGCGAGGAGACGGCGTTGCGGAACTGGTCCAGGTCTGCTTGGTCCGTCATGGCCAGTTTGTACAGTCAAGGCTCAGGAGAAGACCTAGATGCAGTCAGTTTCTGCTCGACCTGAGGGACCTTACAGTATGTGTGGGGTACAGAGATGCGGTAGTCATTAAAACAATTATGTAAAACACTATTACTGCACACAGTGACTCCATGCAACTTATGTGACTTATTAAGCATATTTTTAATTATGAACTTATTTAGGCTTGCCTTAACAAAGGAGTTGAATACTGATTGACTCGAGACATTTCAGCTTTTCATTTTTAATTCATTTGAAAAAGATTCTAAAAACATCATTCCCACTTTGACATTTTGGCGGATTGTGTAGTGTCATGACGTGTCCCTTTCTGGATGTAGATCGTGGCTCTCTCTCACTCTTTCTCCTAAACCAGGTTTAGTAGCTCAGGTCATAAATACTGGATAGAAACTACCATGCAGTATTCAGAGAGGGAACAAAGGACTTCACTTGGCCAAACTCCTAAATCCCCAAAATGGGAGAATTAAACATTCTTTATACTTTTGTGAATGTGGGAATGATCAGTGGGTACTTAAGAGACAGTTATGACGAGTGTGTTTCATTCGGTGATCTCACGAAGGACAGGAAACACGCATAACTGTATCTCTTAAAGTGTTGTAAACCTGACAGCTGGGAAAACATCTAAATATTGTGAAACGTATGTGATTAAACATGTGATGTTTAACTTCTAAATGAGAGTATGGATTTTCATATAAATATTAACTAGTCAGTGGCCACGCCCATCTGAGAATAGACATTATGTCAGCATCATGGACTGCCCTTTTCTACTGAAACGCATAAAACCCACTCCTGATGAAATTCAAACCCTGGTGTAAGCTAAGGTTGCAAATGGTTGAATTTCTAAGACCAAAACATGCCGGGTAACGCTGGTGTGTGAAGTGGTTTAAACTACAACTCTGCCAAAGGACAAGACTATACCACGTGGATCATCGGTTACACGGCTGGAAATGGTTAAACTCTGAGACTATCGATTCCTACAGAATAAGAGAAAATCTTGAACACGAATTACTAGTCTGCAGCTAGAAATGACGTAAACCTAGGACGAGAATACAGACAACCGCAGACGCATCTGAAGTATCCATTCCAACTACATACAACCACGAAGACTTTATGACTTCAATGAAAGTTAACCAGAGACTCTGATGAACCCTACAGGACGATCAATGATTCCAAGAGAGAACATACGGGCGTAAATATACATTGCATATATTCTCGAATGAGCGGATGTTCATGTGCAGAGGATTAGCATTTCAATGAATAGAAATATAGACTGTCTAGTGAATCCATGTTGTACTTCCCGGTCTGAAGGCACTGGATGTACATATAGGTTAGGGGTAAAGTGACTAGGCAACAGGATATTATAATAATGAGAAGTAGCCGCAGCGTATGTGTTGAGTCAAAAGATTAGGTACAGGGGGGGTCAATGCATATTTGGTTTTGTCAACATTTGAAAGTTTACCAACAAATTAGCTGTTTCCATCAGGCCTGTCAGTTTTTTTTATCCGACATGTAGCAACTTTACTCGCATAAAAAAGATGATGGAAAACTGGTTAATGTCAAGCGATTTTGAGGATGCTGGAATTATATTTTGGACGAACCTCCACATACCTGCAGGAGACATTTGAAGTAGCCTAATCAGATTAATACATTGTGACTGTGTCACAATCGCCGTCGTCGTGGAAATGACCGGACCAAGGTGCAGCATGGTGAGCATACATTTCTTTATTTGATAAATGTCGCCTACAAAACAAGGACACCGAACGTGAAGCTTACTTTGGCTATAATGCCACTAACAGACAACTACCCACAAATACCAAAGGAAAAAGGCTGCCTAAGTATGATTCCCAATCAGAGACAACGATAGACAGCTGTCCCTGATTGAGAACCACCAGCCAAAACATAGAAATAAAGAACATAGAGTTTACCACCCGAGTCACACCCTGACCAACCAAACACAGAGAATAAAAAGATCTCTACGGTCAGGGCGTGACATACTGGTTGTGTTTATGACACATAAAAGGTTATACATTTTAAAAGTTAAATTACAAATATGTAGGCTATATTAAGGCGTTAAATTATAGGTGTTTGAGGAATAGCCGCCCAGATTGGAGAGGAGGAAGAGCGCATGTTAAACTTGTCGGGAGCATGTGGCCACATTTTTAAAAAATTTTATTTCACCTTTATTTAACCAGGTAGGCTAGTTGAGAACAAGTTCTCATTTGCAACTGCGACCTGGCCAAGATAAAGCAAAGCAGTGTGAACAGACAACACAGTTACACATGGAGTAAACAATTAACAAGTCAATAATACAGTAGAAAAAAGGAGAGTCTATATACATTGTGTGCAAAAGGCATGAGGTAGGCGAATAATTACAATTTTGCAGATTAACACTGGAGTGATAAATGATCAGATGGTCATGTACAGGTAGAGATATTGGTGTGCAAAAGAGCAGAAAATAAAAACAGTATGGGGATGAGGTAGGTAAAAATGGGTGGGCTATTTACCGATAGACTATGTACAGCTGCAGCGATCGGTTAGCTGCTCAGATAGCAGATGTTTGAAGTTGGTGAGGGAGATAAAAGTCTCCAACTTCAGCGATTTTTGCAATTCGTTCCAGTCACAGGCAGCAGAGAACTGGAACGAAAGGCGGCCAAATGAGGTGTTGGCTTTAGTGATGATCAGTGAGATACACCTGCTGGAGCGCGTGTTACGGGTGGGTGTTGCCATCGTGACCAGTGAACTGAGATAAGGCGGAGCTTTACCTAGCATGGACTTGTAGATGACCTGGAGCCAGTGGGTCTGGCTCCAGGTCATACATTACTGTATGACGATTTGGGTGAATGATGATGCACAACAAACACAGCATCTCAGTATCAGAAGTAAAAACGCAGCAAGACGGACCTGCTACGGTGCCTTTCTAGACCTTGCAGAGAGTAGACCCACAACAGATCCAAATGGAATTAAACATTCAAATCACAGGGCTTTTGCGCCATTATTCAAATCACATTTTTTACTGAAGCCTAGATTCAAATTTTGTACTCGCTTGAAAACAATAATGCAATTATTCGTTACATTGTGGTGTTGTAGGCTAGTCTAGGATAATTGTGTTGTCCCTTAACAAGATCAATAGCGGGGCTTTTTGAGCTGCGTGTCTCATGTCTGCTGTTCTTTCATGCTCAATGATGCACCTGGCCTTTTCCGCTGCCTATCAACTATTCCTATTTGTGCTTGTGGATTCACATTGAAAATGTATGCAGCTTTGAATGCCTGGTATGATTGCTAGTTAGCCTATTGCAGATCTGGACAAACGATCCACCTACCACTATTGTCACTGAATGATGGATAGAGGGCAGGATAGACAGACTGGTAGACTATACTGACCTTTTGGTATCGTAAAAAAATTGCATGTGCATAAGGGAAGTACCAATTTCACCTTGATATAGGGGAGGAGCAAGCAGATGAGAGAATGTGGTTAGGATGGAATTGATATACATTATATAATAAAACCTGCGAAAGAGCAATGTTAACCAGGGAAAGAAACACACTACCCTCTTTAAAAAACGAGTATAGAGTTGTACAGTTTGAAGGAGCTCCATGCCACGTTGTCCATTCACCATGGCTCAGTATGAATGCCCTGCAGGGATCTTCTGGAGTGGTCCCCAGACCCCTTAGCCCCGACTCTACTGCATATGCTCAGATGGATACCTCATAGCCCCCCTACTCACCATCCGTACTGGACAGGCATAAACATCTCTGAGTGATGATAACTGTGTGTGTGTGTGTGTATGTGTGTCTCAGTGCAGTAATATGTTGCGGTTGTGGTCTGTCTCTTCACAGGGTGGTTGATGTGATTAATGTAGCCAGAGGTGGTAGTGTGGGTCGTTGTGTGTATGTGGGGTAATGGCTTCCACACAGAATGATCCAGTAAAACCTCCCTGGCAGGGAGCAGGGAAATGGCAGCAAACGGTTTAATGACTTAATAAGACATAATTAGTGTAAATGGAGGAGAAGAGAGCGGAGCAGTGGAGGTGAGCTGGGGTGACTGAGTGCCTTGGCTACAGCAGCCAGACATACAGCAGGCAGCCCTCTTTTATTAGCTGATGAAAAGTAGGCCAACTCCTCTGATGTGTTTATTCATCCCAGGATCACCTCTGGATAACAGCACACTGCTGCTTTCAGGTGCTATCTCTTTCTCTCTCTCTCACACACACACACAACAAAAAACATATGCCCACAAATAGGGACAATGCAGCTTTGTGTGTGTTGTGTTTGTGTGGCAGATGTATGCCAGTATGCCAATCGCCAGTAGTGGTGGCTTTGAGAGCATTACCCTGCTCTGAGACAGCGGTGGAGTGTCAGCCCCCATTTAATCAAGGAAACAATTCCATCTCCCATTAAGTTAATTAATCCAAGGCCTCGCTCAAAACAGAACCAGAGGGAAACCCACCCGGAACACTACTGTGTGTGTGTGGGGGGGGTACATGCTACGAGACAGTTCTATACGGTACATTGATCGTGGCTTTTCAGCCGGACAACAGAAGGAGATCCACTGACACCAACTATACAGAAGAATAGATACAGAACCTGAAATATCACATTTTACATAAGTATTCAGACTTTTTACTCTGTACTTTGTTGAAATGCATTTGGCAGTGATTACAGCCTCGAGTGTTCTTAGGTATGACGCTACAAGCTTGGCACACCTGTTTTCGGGGAGTTTTTCCCATTCTTCTCTGCAGACCCTCTCAAGCTCTGTCAGGTTGGATGGGGAGTGGTGCAGAGATATTCGATCAGGTTCAAGTCCAGGCTCTGGCTGGGCCACTCAAGGACATTGAGAGTTGTCCTGAAGCTACTCCTATGTTGTCTTGGCTGTGTGCTTAGGATCGTTGGTTTCATCAGACCAGAGAATCTTGTTTCTCATGGTCAGAGTCCTTTAGGTGCCTTTTGGCAAACTCCAAGCGGGCTATCATGTGCCTTTTTTTTTTTTTTTACTGATGAGTGGCTTCCATCTGGCCACTATACCATAAAGGCCTGATTGGTGGAGTGCTGCAGAGATGGTTGTCTTTCTGGAAGGTTCTCCCATCTCCACAGAGGATCTCTGGAGCTCTATCAGAGTGACTCCAATCATGTTGTAGAAACATCTCAAGGATGATCAATGGAAACAGGATGCACCGGAGCTCAATTTGAAGTCTCGTAGCAAAGGGTCTGAATGGTTATGTAATGAAGTATTTCAGTTTTTTTTTTTTTTATAAATTAGCAAACATTTCTAAAGAACTGTTTTCACTTTGTCATTATGGGGTATTGTGTGTAGATTCATTTTTTTATTTTTTTTTAATACATTTTAAAATAAGGTTGTAATGTAACAAAATGTGGGAAAAGGGAAGGGGTCTGAATACTTTTCGAATGCACTGTACAAATCCTCATCTGTTGCTTGCAATATGCTGTGTTTTTGATCTGGGAATAGTCTGACTTCAAAATGTATGATTGTTGGTTGTTGTTTGCCCAACACTTTTCTGGACATATTACAACTCCGTAAACCTGACAGTACACAGGTTGATCAACAGGAGGTGAAGTTCACCTATGCCGCTGTAAACGGGGATATGCATACGGCCAAAGATGAACACTGGAATGTACAAAGTACAGGGAAGAACCTTAGAGCGTTCTAAAGAGAAGCCGTTGTGTTGCGTGTTTTGTAGCATTCCTTTTCTCCCTCCTCCATCTCTCACGCGGACCTGTCTCCCCATGCACACTAATCTCAGACCATTTATTTCAGGATTTGGAGTCTAACTCTCTCTCTTCCCCCTTCTCTCCTGCTCTAGAGAAGCCTGTGACGGTGGAGCTGAGCTGTGGGGCAGGGCCTGTCCTCGTGGTGCTGGAGCCGGGACAGCCCCTGCTGCTGGACTGTCACCTGGGGGCCACGCCCCTGGACACGCCCCTCAACGTCACCTGGCTGCAGAATGGGCTCCCCGTACTGGAGGGGGAGGGGGACTCCCTCAGGACCCTGGCCAACGGCTCACTGCTGGTGCTGCCCACCTCTGTGGATGGCCGGACGCCTCAAGGGGTGGAGGGGGGCTACAGCTGTGTGAGCGCCGGCCCTTTTGGAGCTCTGACCAGCCGCACCATCACCGTTCACCTGGCCAGTGAGTACTACTATTTCTCAGACAGGGAGGGGCTGTGCCCGCTCAACTCCACCAGGGTCAGACTCACATGGAATGGCATGATGGTCTGGTGTCCCAACATAGGAGCACAGCCACATTCCTCAGGGGGATTTCCATGCTTGGTTCTCCTCTGTCTCAGACAAGGGTTTGATTGTGTGACTGGTCAGCCACACCGGTGGTGTCCTGGGAACGGGTATCAAATCAAAGGACATTTTATTGGTCACATACACATGGTTAGCAGATGTGATTGGTCACATACACATGGTTAGCAGATGTGATTGGTCACATACACATGGTTAGCAGATGTGATTGGTCACATACACATGGTTAGCAGATGTTAATTTGGGTGTAGTGAAATGCTTGTGCTTCTAGTTCCGACAGTGCAGTAATATCTAACAAATTCACAACTACTACCTTTTATACACAAATGTAAAGGGATGAATAAGAATATATACATATACATATATAGATGAGCGATGGCCGTGCACCATAGGCAAGATGCAGTAGATGGTATAGAGTACAGTATATACAGTGGGGCAAAAAAGTATTTAGTCAGCCACCAATTGTATAATTTGCAAAGAAATTCATAAAAAATCCTACAATATGATTTTCTGGATTTTTTTTCTCATTTGGTCTGTCATAGTTGAAGTGTACCTATGATGAAAATGACAGGCCTCATCTTTTTAAGTGGGAGAACTTGCACAATTGGTGGCTGACTAAATACTTTTTTGTCACACTATATGTAATCATTATTAAAGTGAGTAGTGATCCATTTATTTAAGTGGCCAATGATTTCAAGTCTGCATGTAGGCAGCAGACTCTGTGTTAGAAGCTGTTTTTCAGTCTCTCGGGCCGAGCTTTGATGCAGCTGTACTGACCTCGCCTTCTGGATGGTAGCGGTTGTGAACAGGCAGTGGCTCTGGTGTCCTTAAGGATCTTTTTGGCCTTCCTGTGACATCGGGTGCTGTAGGTGTCCTGGAGGGCAGGTAGTTTGCCCCCGGTCATGCGTTGTGCAGATCTCACCTCCCTCTGGAGATCCCTGCGGTTGTGGGCGATGCAGTTGCCGTACATGGCGGTGATGCAGCTTGACAGGATGCTCTCAGTTTGAGCGCTTTAGGTGACAAGTCAAATTTCTTCAGCCTCCTGAGGTTGAAAAGGCGCTGTTGCGTGTGGGTGCACCATTTCCGTTTGTCTGTGATGTGTATGACGAGGAACTTAAAACGTTCCACCTTCTCCACTGCTGTCCCGTCGAAGTGGATATGAGGGTGCTCCTTCTGCTGTTTCCTGAAGTCCACGATCATCTCCTTTGAGGTTGTTTTACTGAAACCACACTCCGAGTGACCTCACTCCTGCCCAGTCATGTGAAATCCATAGATCATTTTTTTCAATTGACTGATTTCATTTTTTTTTTTTTACATGAACTGTAAGACTTAAAAGTTCTTGCATGTTGCATTTCTATTTTGGTTCAGTATATTACTCTAGCATGGGCTATGCTGCAGTAAATGTAGGCCTACCTGTCACAAGAAAAAAAGTGACCGTGATGAGATGATAGGTCTACATGCATTGGGAAGTGAGATGGGCTGTCTGTCCCTGAGCATTGATGATTCATCGAGCAGAGAGCAGAGAGAAGGCCGTAAAGAAGGTAGATTTAGACACTCCACTACTGTCCTGTCAATGTGGATGGGGGGATGCTCCCTCTGCTGTTTCCTAAGTCCACGATCATCTCCTTTGTTCAGTTCCCGTTGAGTGAGAGGTTCTTTTCCTGACACCACACTCTAAGGGCCCTCACCTCCTCCTTGTAGACAATCTCGTCATTGTTGGTAATCAAGCCTACCACTGTAGTGTTATCTGCAAACTTGATGATGGAAGAGTGCATGTCCACACAGTCATTGGTGAACAGGGAGTACAGGAGAGGGCTGAGAATGCACCCTTGTGGGGCCCCTGTGTTGAGGATCAGAAGGGTGGAGATGTTGTTTCCTACCCTCACCACCTGGGGGCGGCCCGTCAAAGTCCAGGATGTGATTGAGACCCAGGGTCTCGAGTTTAATGACAAGTTTGGAGGGTGCTATGGTGTTAAATGCTGAGCTGTAGTCAATGAACAGCATTCTTACGTAGGTATTCCTCTTGTCCAGATGGGATAGGGCAGTGTACAGTGTGATGGCGATTGTGTTGTCTGTGGACCTATTGGGGCGGTAAGCAAATTGGATTGGGTCTAAGGTATCAGTTATGGTGGAGGTGATATGATGCTTGACTAGTCTCTCAAAGCACTTCATGATGACAGAAGTGAGTGCTACGGGGCCATAGTCATTTAGCTCAATTACCTTAGTTTTCTTGTGTACAGGAACAATTTTAGCCGTCTTGAAGCATGTGGGCACAGCAGACTGGGATAGGGATTGATTGAATATGACCGTAAACACACCAGCCGGCTGGCCTGCGTATGCTCAGAGGATGCGGGCTAGGGATGCCGTCTGTGCCGGCAGCCTTGCGAAGGTTAACACGTTTAAATGTTTTACTCACGTTTGCCATGGTGAAGGAGAGCCCACAGGCTTTGGTAGCGGGCCGTGTCAGTGGCACTGTATTGTCCTCAATGCGAGCAAATAAGTTTAATTTGTCTGGGATCAAGACGTCGATGTCCGCGACGGGGCTGGTTTTCTTTTTGTAATCCGTGATTGACTGTAGACCCTGCCACATACGTCTCGCATCTGCGCCGTTGAATTGCAACTCTACTTTGTCTCAATACTGACACTTTTGCTTGTTTTATTGCCTTGCGGAGGGAATAGCTACACTGTTTGTATTCGGTCATGTTTTCAGTCGCCTTGCTATGATTAAAAGCTGTGGTTTGCATTTTCAGTTCTGCAAAAATGCTGCCCTCAATCCACGTTTTCTGGTTAGGGAAGGTTTTAATTATCACAGTGGGTACAACATCACCGACGCACTTGCTAATAGACTTGCTCACCTAGTCAGCGTATACGTCTATGTTGTTGTTCGAGGCTACCCGGAACATTTCCCAGTCCACGTGATCGAAGCAATCTTGAAGAGTGGAATTGGATTGGTCAGACCAGCGTTGGATAGACCTGAGCACGGGCGTTTCCTGTTTTAGTTTCTGTCTATAAGCTGGGAGAAACTAAACGGAGTCATGGTCAGATTTTCCGGAGGCAGGGCAGGGGAGGGCTTTGTATGCATCGCGGAAGTTAGAGTAACAATGGTCCAGACTGCTACCAGCTCGTGTCGCGCATTCGATATGCTGATAGAATTTAGGAAGCCTTGTTCTCAGATTAGTTTTGTTAAAATCCCCAGGATGTTGTGCTCACCTTCTAAGTCTGACCAGTAGGCCGCTCCGTCTGCCTCTCCTGCGGCGACCGTGTTGTTTTGGGTCGGCCTCTGGGATAAGATCCCATGTCCAGGGTGGAGGTCTGAACAAAGGATCCGCTTCGGGAAAGTTGTATTCCTGGTCATAATGTTGGTAAGTTGACGTCACTTTTATATCCAGTAGTTCCTCCCGGCTGTATGTAATAACACTTGAGATTTTCTGGGTTAACAATGTAAGTAATAACACATTTAAAAAAACGAATTACTGCATAGTTTCCTAAGGACCTGAAGCGAGGCGACCATCTCTGTCGACGCCATTCTACCTGTCCACACCGGTGGTGTCCTGTGAACCGGTAGGCTCCACACTGGTGGTGTCCTGGGAACAGGTAGGCTCCACACCGGTGGGCTGAGGACAGAGAGGGGGCCCGGGGGAGAGCAAGAGAGGGATGAAGTGGGACAGAGAGGGAGGGAAGGAAAAAGAGAGAGAAGGTAGCAATAGATCCGGCTTATCCCCCCCCCCCCCCTCTCCACTCACTCTCCCGTAGAGCTGCTTTCATTATCCTCTGTAAAAGTGGCAGTCTTTATTCAGTCATTAGCTTTGTGTAGAATGGGACTGTATCCTCTCCTTTTGTCAGCTGTCACATGCCTATTTATGAGGATGCCTTGTTTGGGGGGGGCAATGAGGGAGGGAGGTGAAGAACGAGAGGGATGGAGGGAAGAAGGTGACTGAGGACTTTAAGATGGATGGGGGAGGAAGGTGGCTGAGGAGTTAGGATTGGTGAAAAGAGAAGGAAGTAGTAGGGGAGGATACGTTGGGGTTGAAGGGAAGGTGGGAGATTTGGGTGGGAGGTGACTGAGGAGTTTGAGATGGTGAAGTCAGAGGCTGTTCTGAGAGAGACTAATAAGTGTGTCCTTCAGAAGGTGTCTGTGGAGGGAGCTGGTAAATGTAATGTGCTGTAGACTGCTACTGCTGTGAGATGGATGGGCTGCTGGAGACAGGCAAGGCCAGGGGCCTGCATGCAATGGGCCTCAACGAGCACACTGACATTGAGCAGAGAGAGGCCCATGTCTGTCTGTCTTTCTGTCTGTCTCATGACTTTACCACCACCAATTAGGAGGCAGAACAAGATCACATGAGAGAAATGAGTGACAGTCCTTTGTCTTTAATACTCTAAACATGTTTTATGTGCATGGCTGTTCTGAATGCTCCCTTCATGTGACTTTGTCCAAAAAGCGAGTGAGTCAGTTAAAGAGAAGGAGGGGGGAGAAAGAGGTAAATTGCGGTAGAGGAGGAGGAGGAGGGGAGGAGAGGAGTTGGTGGACATGCCGACAGACGGAAAGCCATGTGTTGTGGTCAGAGAGTACAAGGGGAGGGTAAGAAAGTTGCAATCTGATCGCTTGAGGGGGCAGAGACAGAAAGAGGGAGAGCGAGGAGGACAGGAGAGAGAAAGACAGGGGGGCATAGAGAGAACAGGAACAGACAGAGAAGTGAGAGACTAAAGATAAACGTGCTATGGATTGAACTCATATAGAGCACAAGACATGCTAACAGATTTAGTAGATACAGTAATCTATTTCATCTGGTCCATTCACTCAGTAAGTTAATCATTAGCTCAGTTGGCCACAACAGTTACAAGTGCTAGCTTACTTTACAGTATTGGATGACCTGTTATCTATCTAGCTGCTCTGTGTGCTCATTGAGAAACTTTGCTCCATTTGGGCTTTGTGTGTGTGTGTGTGTGTGGGGGGGGGTGGGGTTGGGGGGGGGGGGGTGTACAGCAACTAGTTTCGGCCATGACAGGTGCTGAGCTTATTTGTGCTGTTAGTCAGCTAATAATATGTGGCTTTCTGAAGAACTTTGCCATGTGAGAATCTTCTCAGAAGTAGTTGTGATAGATTTATGTTTGGTCGCTAGGTAGGATTAGCCCTTACATGTGTTATGAAGCATGGCTAATGCGTCACATTTTCAAATCAGTTAAATGTTTATTTTTAAGTGCATGTCTGGGCCTTTTACAGTCCAATGGAGAAATTAGGAACAACTTCAGGATGTAAGGATTTTATTTTTTCCTCAAGTGCTTTATGTATGGCTTTATGTCTAGTCTGTCACAGCGGTTTGGTGAGAATACAATTTGAAGGTAATCTTGGATTGGTATGTTCAGTTCTTTAGGTCTGCAGGCTGGACAGAACAGCTTGCAACCCTGAAGCTGATTGATGAGGTAGTCCGAGCTCTTGTGTTGCCCCATAATGCCCCAACTCAGTCTGGCCTGAGGTCAGGGGCCCTCTCAGCCATTTAAGACTCAGCTCCAGGACTCACTGCTGCCCCCTGCTGTTAACTACACTTATTATGTGTGGGCTACGGACTAGCTGACTGCATCTCTCTCCCTGTCTCTTTCTCTCTCTCTTTCTCCCTGTCTCTTGCTGTCTGTTTCTCTATCTCCCTCACCTTTCTCCCTGTCTCTTGCTGTCTGTTTCTCTATCTCCCTCACCTTTCTCCCTCACTCCCAGCGCTGTCTCGTTTCCATCAGGACCCAGAGGCCCAGGTGGTGCCGGTGGGGGGTGCTTCCCGCTTTGAGTGCCAGATAGACGGAGTGCCCACGCCAAGGATAACCTGGGAGAAGGACCAGGAACCCATCCCCAGCCAGCTTAGGTGAGACACACATACACACACACACACGGTGATGCACTCCAGGAGAGCCTGGCAGTAAGTGATTGTCTGTTCTACTAGCTGTCCCCTGAGAGAGCTCCAGCCAGACAGTGGAGACTGGATCTGTTCTAAGGTCCATGCTGCCACTGATCATGTGAGGGCTGTGCTCCCTCCTCCACCATTCTACTTCATTGCATAATGGCAGTCAGGGAATATCCTGAGAATTTGGTAGGAAGTTAAATAAAATGAGTACATTTTGGTCTTTTTCAGTAGTGCAGAGTTCAGAGATAAGGGATGGACACAGATCTGTTGGTTTCCTCTCTGTCAGCCAGAGGCTGAAGGTCAGGGCCACAAAGTGCAGCCTGGTCACTTTCTCTCTTCTGTTTGTTCTACTCCCAAATACCCTCCTGCATCTCCCTTTCACATGGCTACAGGCTGATGCCAGTCCAGGGCCTGGGAACTGATGTGCTTTGAATCAAATTGGGTGGAAAGATGACCATAATCTACTGCACATGACTCCTTTCCTTCCCTCCTCGTCCCTGGCTTCTCCTCCCTTCTCCTCCCTGGCCTTTCCTCCTTCCTCCTCCCTGGCCTTTCCTCCTTCCTCCTCCCTGGCCTTTCCTCCCTCCTCCTCCGTGGCCTTTCCTCCCTCCTCCTCCCTGGCCTTTCCTCCCTCCTCCTCCCTGGCCTTTCCTCCCTCCTCCTCCCTGGCCTTTCCTCCCTCCTCCTCCCTGGCCTTTCCTCCCTCCTCCTCCGTGGCCTTTCCTCCCTCCTCCTCCGTGGCCTTTCCTCCCTCCTCCTCCGTGGCCTTTCCTCCCTCCTCCTCCCTGGCCTTTCCTCCCTCCTCCTCCCTGGCCTTTCCTCCCTCATTTGAGAGATTTGGCCCTTTTTGAAATTGAAGTTGCACTTTTTTCCCACCTGCTCTGTCCTTATCAATCATAGAAAGACCGGCAGCTGTTTGTTATTGATTTAGATGCATATCGCACATAAACACTTATACAGTATACAGTGAATTACTGTTCATGGCTTGCCTCGGAGTGATCATGCGCTGAGTTGACGGCCTGTATATGTTTGCCCTTCAAAGGCCATGGCCCACATATGGCTGTTCACATTACTACTTATTTAGATGTGTGTCTCATGTTGAATGGCCAGGAAAGTGCAGCTTTTCTTCATTGTTTAAACTGGTTAAACTGACTAATGTTAATATAACGTCCGAGAACCCTTGCTGCTGACCACTCTTGACCACACAGAGTGGAGAAGGGCATCAGAGGAGCGGAGCGGGGGGGGCAGGACCAGTGTGCTAACAACACACAGAGTGGAGAAGGGCATCAGAGGAGCGGAGAGGGGGCAGGACCAGTGTGCTAACAACACACAGAGTGGAGAAGGGCATCAGAGGAGCGGAGGGGGGGCAGGACCAGTGTGCTAACAACACACAGAGTGGAGAAGGGCATCAGAGGAGCGGAGAGGGGGCAGGACCAGTGTGCTAACAACACACAGAGTGGAGAAGGGCATCAGAGGAGCGGAGAGGGGGGCAGGACCAGTGTGCTAACAACACACAGAGTGGAGAAGGGCATCAGAGGAGCGGAGAGGGGGGCAGGACCAGTGTGCTAACAACACACAGAGTGGAGAAGGGCATCAGAGGAGCGGAGAGGGGGGCAGGACCAGTGTGCTAACAACACACAGAGTGGAGAAGGGCATCAGAGGAGCGGAGAGGGGGCAGGACCAGTGTGCTAACAACACACAGAGTGGAGAAGGGCATCAGAGGAGCGGAGAGGGGGGCAGGACCAGTGTGCAAACAACACACAGAGTGGAGAAGGGCATCAGAGGAGCGGAGAGGGGGGCAGGACCAGTGTGCTAACAACACACAGAGTGGAGAAGGGCATCAGAGGAGTGGAGGGGGCAGGACCAGTGTGCTAACAACACACAGAGTGGAGAAGGGCATCAGAGGAGCGGAGAGGGGGCAGGACCAGTGTGCAAACAACACACAGCGTGGAGAAGGGCATCAGAGGAGCGGAGGGGGAGGGGCGCAGGACCAGTGTGCTAACAACACACAGAGTGGAGAAGGGCATCAGAGGAGCGGAGAGGGGGCAGGACCAGTGTGCTAACAACACACAGAGTGGAGAAGGGCATCAGAGGAGCGGAGGGGGCAGGACCAGTGTGCAAACAACACACAGAGTGGAGAAGGGCATCAGAGGAGCGGAGAGGGGGCAGGACCAGTGTGCTAACAACACACAGAGTGGAGAAGGGCATCAGAGGAGCGGAGAGGGGGGCAGGACCAGTGTGCTAACAACACACAGAGTGGAGAAGGGCATCAGAGGAGCGGAGAGGGGCAGGACCCGTGTGCAAACAACACACAGAGTGGAGAAGGGCATCAGAGGAGCGGAGAGGGGGCAGGACCAGTGTGCAAACAACACACAGAGTGGAGAAGGGCATCAGAGGAGCGGAGAGGGGGGCAGGACCAGTGTGCTAACAACACACAGAGTGGAGAAGGGCATCAGAGGAGCGGAGAGGGGGGCAGGACCAGTGTGCAAACAACACACAGAGTGGAGAAGGGCATCAGAGGAGCGGAGAGGGGGCAGGACCAGTGTGCTAACAACACACAGAGTGGAGAAGGGCATCAGAGGAGCGGAGAGGGGGCAGGACCAGTGTGCAAACAACACACAGAGTGGAGAAGGGCATCAGAGGAGCGGAGGAGGGGGGGAGGCAGGACCAGTGTGCTAACAACACACAGAGTGGAGAAGGGCATCAGAGGAGCGGAGAGGGGGGCAGGACCAGTGTGCTAACAACACACAGAGTGGAGAAGGGCATCAGAGGAGCGGAGAGGGGGCAGGACCAGTGTGCTAACAACACACAGAGTGGAGAAGGGCATCAGAGGAGCGGAGAGGGGCGCAGGACCAGTGTGCTAACAACACACAGAGTGGAGAAGGGCATCAGAGGAGCGGAGAGGGGGCAGGACCAGTGTGCTAACAACACACAGAGTGGAGAAGGGCATCAGAGGAGCGGAGAGGGGGCAGGACCAGTGTGCTAACAACACACAGAGTGGAGAAGGGCATCAGAGGAGCGGAGGGGGAGGGCGCAGGACCAGTGTGCTAACAACACACAGAGTGGAGAAGGGCATCAGAGGAGCGGAGAGGGGGCAGGACCAGTGTGCTAACAACACACAGAGTGGAGAAGGGCATCAGAGGAGCGGAGAGGGGGCAGGACCAGTGTGCAAACAACACACAGAGTGGAGAAGGGCATCAGAGGAGCGGAGGGGAGGGGCGCAGGACCAGTGTGCAAACAACACACAGAGTGGAGAAGGGCATCAGAGGAGCGGAGAGGGGGCAGGACCAGTGTGCTAACAACACACAGAGTGGAGAAGGGCATCAGAGGAGCGGAGAGGGGGCAGGACCAGTGTGCTAACAACACACAGAGTGGAGAAGGGCATCAGAGGAGCGGAGAGGGGGCAGGACCAGTGTGCTAACAACACACAGAGTGGAGAAGGGCATCAGAGGAGCGGAGAGGGGGCAGGACCAGTGTGCTAACAACACACAGAGTGGATAAAGGGCATCAGAGGAGCGGAGAGGGGGCAGGACCAGTGTGCTAACAACACACAGAGTGGAGAAGGGCATCAGAGGAGCGGAGAGGGGTTAGGACCAGTGTGCTAACAACACACAGAGTGGAGAAGGGCATCAGAGGAGCGGAGAGGGGGCAGGACCAGTGTGCTAACAACACACAGAGTGGAGAAGGGCATCAGAGGAGCGGGGGGAGGGCGCAGGACCAGTGTGCTAACAACACACAGAGTGGAGAAGGGCATCAGAGGAGCGGAGAGGGGGCAGGACCAGTGTGCTAACAACACACAGAGTGGAGAAGGGCATCAGAGGAGCGGAGAGGGGGCAGGACCAGTGTGCTAACAACACACAGAGTGGAGAAGGGCATCAGAGGAGCGGAGGGGGGCAGGACCAGTGTGCTAACAACACACAGCGTGGACAAGGGCATCAGAGGAGCGGAGGGGGGGCGCAGGACCAGTGTGCTAACAACACACAGAGTGGAGAAGGGCATCAGAGGAGCGGAGGGGAGGGGCGCAGGACCAGTGTGCTAACAACACACAGAGTGGAGAAGGGCATCAGAGGAGCGGAGGGGGGCAGGACCAGTGTGCTAACAACACACAGCGTGGACAAGGGCATCAGAGGAGCGGAGGGGAGGGGCGCAGGACCAGTGTGCTAACAACACACAGAGTGGAGAAGGGCATCAGAGGAGCGGAGAGGGGGCAGGACCAGTGTGCTAACAACACACAGAGTGGAGAAGGGCATCAGAGGAGCGGAGAGGGGGCAGGACCAGTGTGCTAACAACACACAGAGTGGAGAAGGGCATCAGAGGAGCGGAGAGGGGGGCAGGACCAGTGTGCAAACAACACACAGAGTGGAGAAGGGCATCAGAGGAGCGGAGAGGGGGCAGGACCAGTGTGCTAACAACACACAGAGTGGAGAAGGGCATCAGAGGAGCGGAGAGGGGGCAGGACCAGTGTGCTAACAACACACAGAGTGGAGAAGGGCATCAGAGGAGCGGAGAGGGGGGCAGGACCAGTGTGCAAACAACACACAGAGTGGAGAAGGGCATCAGAGGAGCGGAGAGGGGGCAGGACCAGTGTGCAAACAACACACAGAGTGGAGAAGGGCATCAGAGGAGCGGAGAGGGGGGGCAGGACCAGTGTGCTAACAACACACAGAGTGGAGAAGGGCATCAGAGGAGCGGAGAGGGGGCAGGACCAGTGTGCAAACAACACACAGAGTGGAGAAGGGCATCAGAGGAGCGGAGAGGGGGGCAGGACCAGTGTGCTAACAACACACAGAGTGGAGAAGGGCATCAGAGGAGCGGAGAGGGGGGGGGCAGGACCAGTGTGCTAACAACACACAGAGTGGAGAAGGGCATCAGAGGAGCGGAGAGGGGGCAGGACCAGTGTGCAAACAACACACAGAGTGGAGAAGGGCATCAGAGGAGCGGAGAGGGGGCAGGACCAGTGTGCTAACAACACACAGAGTGGAGAAGGGCATCAGAGGAGCGGAGAGGGGGCAGGACCAGTGTGCTAACAACACACAGAGTGGAGAAGGGCATCAGAGGAGCGGAGAGGGGCGCAGGACCAGTGTGCTAACAACACACAGAGTGGAGAAGGGCATCAGAGGAGCGGAGAGGGGGGCAGGACCAGTGTGCTAACAACACACAGAGTGGAGAAGGGCATCAGAGGAGCGGAGGGGGAGGGGCGCAGGACCAGTGTGCTAACAACACACAGAGTGGAGAAGGGCATCAGAGGAGCGGAGAGGGGGGCAGGACCAGTGTGCTAACAACACACAGAGTGGAGAAGGGCATCAGAGGAGCGGAGAGGGGGGCAGGACCAGTGTGCAAACAACACACAGAGTGGAGAAGGGCATCAGAGGAGCGGAGGGGGAGGGGCGCAGGACCAGTGTGCTAACAACACACAGAGTGGAGAAGGGCATCAGAGGAGCGGAGAGGGGCGCAGGACCAGTGTGCTAACAACACACAGAGTGGAGAAGGGCATCAGAGGAGCGGAGGGGGAGGGGCGCAGGACCAGTGTGCAAACAACACACAGAGTGGAGAAGGGCATCAGAGGAGCGGAGAGGGGGGCAGGACCAGTGTGCTAACAACACACAGAGTGGAGAAGGGCATCAGAGGAGCGGAGAGGGGGGCAGGACCAGTGTGCTAACAACACACAGAGTGGAGAAGGGCATCAGAGGAGAGGAGAGGGGCAGGACCAGTGTGCTAACAACACACAGAGTGGAGAAGGGCATCAGAGGAGCGGAGAGGGGGCAGGACCAGTGTGCTAACAACACACAGAGTGGAGAAGGGCATCAGAGGAGCGGAGAGGGGGCAGGACCAGTGTGCTAACAACACACAGAGTGGAGAAGGGCATCAGAGGAGCGGAGAGGGGGCAGGACCAGTGTGCTAATACCACACAGAGTGGAGAAGGGCATCAGAGGAGCGGAGAGGGGGCAGGACCAGTGTGCAAACAACACACAGAGTGGAGAAGGGCATCAGAGGAGCGAAGGGGGAGGGGGCAGGACCAGTGTGCTAACAACACACAGAGTGGAGAAGGGCATCAGAGGAGCGGAGAGGGGGCAGGACCAGTGTGCAAACAACACACAGAGTGGAGAAGGGCATCAGAGGAGCGGAGAGGGGGCAGGACCAGTGTGCAAACAACACACAGAGTGGAGAAGGGCATCAGAGGAGCGGAGAGGGGGCAGGACCAGTGTGCTAACAACACACAGAGTGGAGAAGGGCATCAGAGGAGCGGAGAGGGGGCAGGACCAGTGTGCAAACAACACACAGAGTGGAGAAGGGCATCAGAGGAGCGGAGAGGGGGGGCAGGACCAGTGTGCTAACAACACACAGAGTGGAGAAGGGCATCAGAGGAGCGGAGAGGGGGGCAGGACCAGTGTGCTAACAACACACAGAGTGGAGAAGGGCATCAGAGGAGCGGAGAGGGGGCAGGACCAGTGTGCAAACAACACACAGAGTGGAGAAGGGCATCAGAGGAGCGGAGAGGGGGCAGGACCAGTGTGCTAACAACACACAGAGTGGAGAAGGGCATCAGAGGAGCGGAGAGGGGGCAGGACCAGTGTGCTAACAACACACAGAGTGGAGAAGGGCATCAGAGGAGAGGGGGCAGGACCAGTGTGCTAACAACACACAGAGTGGAGAAGGGCATCAGAGGAGCGGAGAGGGGGGCAGGACCAGTGTGCTAACAACACACAGAGTGGAGAAGGGCATCAGAGGAGCGGAGAGGGGGCAGGACCAGTGTGCTAACAACACACAGAGTGGAGAAGGGCATCAGAGGAGCGGAGAGGGGGCAGGACCAGTGTGCTAATACCACACAGAGTGGAGAAGGGCATCAGAGGAGCGGAGAGGGGGCAGGACCAGTGTGCAAACAACACACAGAGTGGAGAAGGGCATCAGAGGAGCGGAGGGGGAGGGGGGCAGGACCAGTGTGCTAACAACACACAGAGTGGAGAAGGGCATCAGAGGAGCGGAGAGGGGGCAGGACCAGTGTGCAAACAACACACAGAGTGGAGAAGGGCATCAGAGGAGCGGAGAGGGGGCAGGACCAGTGTGCAAACAACACACAGAGTGGAGAAGGGCATCAGAGGAGCGGGGGGCAGGACCAGTGTGCTAACAACACACAGAGTGGAGAAGGGCATCAGAGGAGCGGAGAGGGGGCAGGACCAGTGTGCAAACAACACACAGAGTGGAGAAGGGCATCAGAGGAGCGGAGAGGGGGGCAGGACCAGTGTGCTAACAACACACAGAGTGGAGAAGGGCATCAGAGGAGCGGAGAGGGGGGGCAGGACCAGTGTGCTAACAACACACAGAGTGGAGAAGGGCATCAGAGGAGCGGAGAGGGGGCAGGACCAGTGTGCAAACAACACACAGAGTGGAGAAGGGCATCAGAGGAGCGGAGAGGGGGCAGGACCAGTGTGCTAACAACACACAGAGTGGAGAAGGGCATCAGAGGAGCGGAGAGGGGGCAGGACCAGTGTGCTAACAACACACAGAGTGGAGAAGGGCATCAGAGGAGCGGAGAGGGGCGCAGGACCAGTGTGCTAACAACACACAGAGTGGAGAAGGGCATCAGAGGAGCGGAGAGGGGGCAGGACCAGTGTGCTAACAACACACAGAGTGGAGAAGGGCATCAGAGGAGCGGAGGGGAGGGGCGCAGGACCAGTGTGCTAACAACACACAGAGTGGAGAAGGGCATCAGAGGAGCGGAGAGGGGGCAGGACCAGTGTGCTAACAACACACAGAGTGGAGAAGGGCATCAGAGGAGCGGAGAGGGGGCAGGACCAGTGTGCAAACAACACACAGAGTGGAGAAGGGCATCAGAGGAGCGGAGGGGAGGGCGCAGGACCAGTGTGCTAACAACACACAGAGTGGAGAAGGGCATCAGAGGAGCGGAGAGGGGCGCAGGACCAGTGTGCTAACAACACACAGAGTGGAGAAGGGCATCAGAGGAGCGGAGGGGAGGGGCGCAGGACCAGTGTGCAAACAACACACAGAGTGGAGAAGGGCATCAGAGGAGCGGAGAGGGGGCAGGACCAGTGTGCTAACAACACACAGAGTGGAGAAGGGCATCAGAGGAGCGGAGAGGGGGCAGGACCAGTGTGCTAACAACACACAGAGTGGAGAAGGGCATCAGAGGAGAGGGGGGCAGGACCAGTGTGCTAACAACACACAGAGTGGAGAAGGGCATCAGAGGAGCGGAGAGGGGGCAGGACCAGTGTGCTAACAACACACAGAGTGGAGAAGGGCATCAGAGGAGCGGAGAGGGGGGCAGGACCAGTGTGCTAACAACACACAGAGTGGAGAAGGGCATCAGAGGAGCGGAGAGGGGGCAGGACCAGTATGCTAATAACACACAGAGTGGAGAAGGGCATCAGAGGAGCGGAGAGGGGGCAGGACCAGTGTGCAAACAACACACAGAGTGGAGAAGGGCATCAGAGGAGCGGAGGGGGGGGGGGCAGGACCAGTGTGCTAACAACACACAGAGTGGAGAAGGGCATCAGAGGAGCGGAGAGGGGGCAGGACCAGTGTGCTAACAACACACAGAGTGGAGAAGGGCATCAGAGGAGCGGAGAGGGGGCAGGACCAGTGTGCTAACAACACACAGAGTGGAGAAGGGCATCAGAGGAGCGGAGAGGGGGCAGGACCAGTGTGCTAACAACACACAGAGTGGAGAAGGGCATCAGAGGAGCGGAGAGGGGGGCAGGACCAGTGTGCTAACAACACACAGAGTGGAGAAGGGCATCAGAGGAGCGGAGAGGGGGCAGGACCAGTGTGGAAACAACACACAGAGTGGAGAAGGGCATCAGAGGAGCGGAGGGGAGGGGGGGCAGGACCAGTGTGCTAACAACACACAGAGTGGAGAAGGGCATCAGAGGAGCGGAGAGGGGGCAGGACCAGTGTGCTAACAACACACAGAGTGGAGAAGGGCATCAGAGGAGCGGAGAGGGGGCAGGACCAGTGTGCTAACAACACACAGAGTGGAGAAGGGCATCAGAGGAGCGGAGAGGGGGCAGGACCAGTGTGCAAACAACACACAGAGTGGAGAAGGGCATCAGAGGAGCGGAGAGGGGGCAGGACCAGTGTGCTAACAACACACAGAGTGGAGAAGGGCATCAGAGGAGCGGAGAGGGGGCAGGACCAGTGTGCAAACAACACACAGAGTGGAGAAGGGCATCAGAGGAGCGGGGGGAGGGGGCAGGACCAGTGTACTAACAACACACAGAGTGGAGAAGGGCATCAGAGGAGCGGAGAGGGGGCAGGACCAGTGTGCTAACAACACACAGAGTGGAGAAGGGCATCAGAGGAGCGGAGAGGGGGCAGGACCAGTGTGCTAACAACACACAGAGTGGAGAAGGGCATCAGAGGAGCGGAGAGGGGCGCAGGACCAGCGTGCTAACAACACACAGAGTGGAGAAGGGCATCAGAGGAAGCGGAGAGGGGGCAGGACCAGTGTGCTAACAACACACAGAGTGGAGAAGGGCATCAGAGGAGCGGAGAGGGGGCAGGACCAGTGTGCTAACAACACACAGAGTGGAGAAGGGCATCAGAGGAGCGGAGGGGAGGGGGCAGGACCAGTGTGCTAACAACACACAGAGTGGAGAAGGGCATCAGAGGAGCGGAGAGGGGGCAGGACCAGTGTGCTAACAACACACAGAGTGGAGAAGGGCATCAGAGGAGCGGAGAGGGGGCAGGACCAGTGTGCTAACAACACACAGAGTGGAGAAGGGCATCAGAGGAGCGGAGAGGGGGCAGGACCAGTGTGCAAACAACACACAGAGTGGAGAAGGGCATCAGAGGAGCGGAGAGGGGGGCAGGACCAGTGTGCTAACAACACACAGAGTGGAGAAGGGCATCAGAGGAGCGGAGAGGGGGCAGGACTAGTGTGCAAACAACACACAGAGTGGAGAAGGGCATCAGAGGAGCGGAGAGGGGGGCAGGACCAGTGTGCTAACAACACACAGAGTGGAGAAGGGCATCAGAGGAGCGGAGAGGGGGCAGGACCAGTGTGCAAACAACACACAGAGTGGAGAAGGGCATCAGAGGAGCGGAGAGGGGGCAGGACCAGTGTGCAAACAACACACAGAGTGGAGAAGGGCATCAGAGGAGCGGAGAGGGGGGGCAGGACCAGTGTGCTAACAACACACAGAGTGGAGAAGGGCATCAGAGGAGCGGAGAGGGGGGCAGGACCAGTGTGCAAACAACACACAGAGTGGAGAAGGGCATCAGAGGAGCGGAGAGGGGGCAGGACCAGTGTGCTAACAACACACAGAGTGGAGAAGGGCATCAGAGGAGCGGAGAGGGGGCAGGACCAGTGTGCAAACAACACACAGAGTGGAGAAGGGCATCAGAGGAGCGGAGAGGGGGCAGGACCAGTGTGCTAACAACACACAGAGTGGAGAAGGGCATCAGAGGAGCGGAGAGGGGGCAGGACCAGTGTGCTAACAACACACAGAGTGGAGAAGGGCATCAGAGGAGCGGAGAGGGGGCAGGACCAGTGTGCTAACAACACACAGAGTGGAGAAGGGCATCAGAGGAGCGGAGAGGGGGCAGGACCAGTGTGCTAACAACACACAGAGTGGAGAAGGGCATCAGAGGAGCGGAGAGGGGGCAGGACCAGTGTGCTAACAACACACAGAGTGGAGAAGGGCATCAGAGGAGCGGAGAGGGGGCAGGACCAGTGTGCTAACAACACACAGAGTGGAGAAGGGCATCAGAGGAGCGGAGAGGGGGCAGGACCAGTGTGCAAACAACACACAGAGTGGAGAAGGGCATCAGAGGAGCGGAGGGGAGGGGGAGGGGGGGCAGGACCAGTGTGCTAACAACACACAGAGTGGAGAAGGGCATCAGAGGAGCGGAGAGGGGGGCAGGACCAGTGTGCTAACAACACACAGAGTGGAGAAGGGCATCAGTTTCAACTGTTCTGCCTTATTATTATTCGACCATGCTGGTCATTTATGAACATTTGAACATCTTGGCCATGTTCTGTTATAATCTCCACCCGGCACAGCCAGAAGAGGACTGGCCACCCCACATAGCCTGGTTCCTCTCTAGGTTTCTTCCTAGGTTTTGGCCTTTCTAGAGAGTTTTTCCTAGCCACCGTGCTTCTACACCTGCATTGCTGGCTGTTTGGGGTTTTAGGCTGGGTTTCTGTACAGCACTTTGAGATATCAGCTGATGTACGAAGGGCTATATAAATACATTTGATTTGATTTGATCAGAGGAGCGGAGAGGGGGGGGCAGGACCAGTGTGCTAACAACACACAGAGTGGAGAAGGGCATCAGAGGAGCGGAGAGGGGGGGGGCAGGACCAGTGTGCTAACACCCTGTGCATTGACATCTGGGGCTGAACAGCGGAGAATCATGTAGCGTTACTGATAGAAACCCCTGATTTAAAGCCTCCCTGTCTGCCTGAAAACTCAAATGCACACTCTCACAGCTGAGCAGCGCGCATGCCCTCTCACTAGTCACCAGAAACGGTCTCTCTCACAGCTGAGCAGCACGCACGCCCTCTCACTAGTCACCAGAAACGGTCTCTCTCACAGCTGAGCAGCGCGCACACCCTCTCACTAGTCACCAGAAACGGTCTCTCTCACAGCTGAGCAGCGCGCACACCCTCTCACTAGTCACCAGAAACGGTCTCACTCTCACAGCTGAGCAGCGCGCACGCCCTCTCACTAGTCACCAGAAACGGTCTCTCTCACAGCTGAGCAGCGCGCACGCCCTCTCACTAGTCACCAGAAACGGTCTCACTCTCACAGCTGAGCAGCGCGCACGCCCTCTCACTAGTCACCAGAAACGCTCTCTCTCACAGCTGAGCAGCGCGCACACCCTCTCACTAGTCACCAGAAACGGTCTCACTCTCACAGCTGAGCAGCGCGCACGCCCTCTCACTAGTCACCAGAAACGGTCTCTCTCACAGCTGAGCAGCGCGCACGCCCTCTCACTAGTCACCAGAAACGGTCTCACTCTCACAGCTGAGCAGCAGCACGCCCTCTCACTAGTCACCAGAAACGGTCTCACTCTCACAGCTGAGCAGCACGCACGCCCTCTCACTAGTCACCAGAAACGGTCTCTCTCACAGCTGAGCAGCGCGCACGCCCTCTCACTAGTCACCAGAAACGGTCTCTCTCACAGCTGAGCAGCGCGCACGCCCTCTCACTAGTCACCAGAAATGGTCTCTCTCACAGCTGAGCAGCACGCACGCCCTCTCACTAGTCACCAGAAACGGTCTCTCTCACAGCTGGGCAACGCGCACGCCCTCTCACTAGTCACCAGAAACGGTCTCACTCTCACAGCTGAGCAGCGCGCACGCCCTCTCACTAGTCACCAGAAACGGTCTCTCTCACAGCTGAGCAGCGCTCACGCCCTCTCACTAGTCACCAGAAACGGTCTCTCTCACAGCTGAGCAGCGCGCACGCCCTCTCACTAGTCACCAGAAACGGTCTCACTCTCACAGCTGAGCAGCGCGCACGCCCTCTCACTAGTCACCAGAAATGGTCTCTCTCACAGCTGAGCAGCAGCACGCCCTCTCACTAGTCACCAGAAACGGTCTCACTCTCACAGCTGAGCAGCGCGCACGCCCTCTCACTAGTCACCAGAAACGGTCTCTCTCACAGCTGGGCAACGCGCATGCCCTCTCACTAGTCACCAGAAATGGTCTCTCTCACAGCTGAGCAGCGCGCACACCCTCTCACTAGTCACCAGAAAGGTCTCACTCTCACAGCTGAGCAGCACGCACGCCCTCTCACTAGTCACCAGAAACGGTCTCACTCTCACAGCTGAGCAGCGCGCACGCCCTCTCACTAGTCACCAGAAACGGTCTCACTCTCACAGCTGAGCAGCACGCACGCCCTCTCACTAGTCACCAGAAACGGTCTCTCTCACAGCTGAGCAGCACGCACGCCCTCTCACTAGTCACCAGAATGCTCATTTACCCAAGCACTTAACGCTATTGACGTTTCTGCCTCAGCTCTGCTGTTGGCTATACATTTGTACCTGCCTGACATTATTAGAGGCATCTGGCTCAAAAACGGTCTATCCCTGTGTGACCCATAGGCCAATTCTGAACCAAATGCTGAACCAAGCTGTACAGTGCTGTGATGTTGTTGTGCTGACACAATGTGGTACTAATGGGCAGCAGTAGAGATGAGACCCTGACCAGAGACCAGTGTTGTGATGTTGTTGTGCTGACACAATGTGGTACTAATGGGCAGCAGTAGAGATGAGACCCTGACCAGAGACCAGTGTTGTGATGTTGTTGTGCTGACACAATGTGGTACTAATGGGCAGCAGTAGAGATGAGACCCTGACCAGAGACCAGTGTTGTGATGTTGTTGTGCTGACACAATGTGGTACTAATGGGCAGCAGTAGAGATGAGACCCTGACCAGAGACCAGTGCTGTGTGCAGTCTCTCTGTTGCACAGATGAGCTCTCTGTCTGTCTCTCAGGGCATACTACTAGTCCATCATCATAGAGTTAAAAGGCCGTGGAATAGGAGTTGAATAGTGGGAAGTCCAGGCCTCAGGCTTGGAGGAACCATCCAGACGGGAGTGGGTGGGGGTGGGTGTGTGTGGAACCTGACCTGTCTTCCATGGCAGCAGTGGGGCAGCAGTGAGGAGCTGGTGGGTGAAAGAGTGATAAATATTGACGAGAGTCAGCACAACCAGCAGCCATGGCTGCTTCTAAATGCTATTTTTCAATCTCTCTGACCTAGATTGAGAGCTCTTTGTTCTCTTATATCTATCAGTAAAGATTTCAAAATATTTCTATCCAGTCTCTTCTTTTTCCTCCCGTTTCCATCTTCTCTGTCATTAGGTAGGCAGTAGTGTCATTTCTTCCTTTCTTTTGTCTACTTTTCTTTTAGATTCTACATTTTTGGACGGCGTTATTCTAAATAGCTGTTAGATATAAGGAGAGTGTCGGCTAATGGCCGGCACTGGAGACCTAGTCCTGTATGGTGGTAATGAGCATGTGAACAGTTGGAGATTACCAGTGAGGAGTTATTATATCTCACTCTTTTCTCTCCCCCACCCACACACTCTTTCTCTCTCCTTCTGACCCTTCCTCTCTTCCTTTCCATCCTCTCTCTCTCGCTCTTTTCTCTCCCCCACCCACACACTCTTTCTCTCTCCTTCTGACCCTTCCTCTCTTCCTTTCCATCCTCTCTCTCTCACTATTTTCTCTCCCCCACCCACACACTATTTCTCTCTCCTTCTGACCCTTCCTCTCTTCCTTTCCATCCTCTCTCTCTCTCGCTCTCCATCCCCCTGTCTCCAGGTTCATCTCTCTCCCTAACGGTGTGCTCCAGATCTTGGGGGCGGTTAAGGAGGACGGGGGTGCGTACCGCTGTGTGGCCTCCAACTCGGCCCGGAAACGCTTCAGCCAAGATGCCATCCTCACTGTCACTACGGGTATGGTATGCTCTGTCTGTCTGTCTGTCTGTCTGTCTGTCTGTCTGTCTGTCTGTCTGTCTGTCTGTCTGTCTGTCTGTCTGTCTGTCTGTCTGTCTGTCTGTCTGTCTGTCTGTCTGTCTGTCTGTCTGTCTGTGTGTCTCTCTGTGTCTCTCTGTGTCTGTGTGTCTCTCTGTGTCTCTCTCTCTCTCTCGCTCTCGCTGATGACGTCTGTAGGCAAGTGATCCCTTTGGATGTGCTTGACCCCCTCTGTCTGGGTGTGTTCTTTACATGGACTATTTAGTGGATGGCTTCCTGCTTATATGTATTTCCTGGAACTCTGCTGGAATGAGAGGGGTAAAGAGACAGAGGCGGCTCCAGACCTATGGTCTCGTGTCTGATATCAGCAGGCTGTAAGCAGCATCTCCACACCCACGTCTCTTCCCGTCTGACAAAAGGTGCATTACTGATGGAGATAAATCCTGGCCTTTAATTGGCTCCGTCAGACTTGAGTGTCTGTGGAAGGTCTACGTCTAGATCTGCTTCTATGTGAGCGTTAGCACACACACACACACACACACACACACACACACACACACACACACACACACAGAGGGAGACAAAGACACACACACACAGAGAGAGACATAGACACACACACACACAGAGAGAGAGGCAGACACACAGACCATCTAGCATCAGAAACATGTTTGAGTTTTAATAACTATTGGCCCTATTGAGCTTTTTGCCTGTACACAAGACTGAACTGTGTAGTAATGCCTGCACCCTGTGGAACAGCTAAGGAAACAGAGATGAATCACCTCTCTGCAGCATGTGCACACACACACACACACACACACACACACAGAGGCAAGCACGCACACTCACAAATAGACACTCTCACGTAGAGACACACATACACAGGCAGACACGCCCAAAACTCACAGACAATGCACAGAAGCGAATGGCAGACTGATTGTGAGGACACTAGCTTCACTCATTCAACTGTGCATTATGTTGATGTCTCGTTGCTACTTGACACGCGTATACCTTCTCTCTCTCCCACACACACACACGGATGTGTACACAAACACCACACAACGCGCGCACACACAGTCACATATTTCACACACGCACACACAGAAATGCACACACACACACACACCACTCTCACAGACAGCCTGAGCAGGTGACGAGATTACAGCATTTTACAGCTTTTTCCCACTTCCCAATATCCAACAGACTGTGTGAACTAATGCTAACTTACAGTAGCAGGTATTTGGTGTGACACAAAGCCCTGCTGCCTTAGAAACCTGGAGGTCATGGAAGAAAGACGTTACATGAAACGCAAATCTAATGCCATCACATCGCTTAGCCTTCACTGTGGAGAGGTTTATGATTTAGAATGCCTGAACACACACGCATTCTCCCTGACAGAATGATGCGGAGCACGTCGCCTCCACTTATTCAATTGTACATTGTCTATACCTTTTTACATACCGAACAAAAAATATCAACGCAACAATTTCAAAGATTTGACTGAGTTACAGTTCATATAAGGAAAACAGTCAATTGAAAGATATTCATTAGGCTCTAATCTATGGATTTTAAAAGGACTGGGTAGGGGTGCAGCCACCCACTGGGAAGCCAGGCCCAGCCAGCAGAATGAGTTTGTCCCCACGAAATGGCTTTATTACAGACAGAAATACTCCTCAGCACCCCCCACCCCTCATCAGACGATCATGCAGAAGAAGAAGCCGGATGTGGAGGTCCTGGGCTAGCGTGGTTACACGAAGTCTGTGGTTGTGAGGCTGCTTGGACACACTGGCAAATGCTCTAAAATGACGTTGGAGGCAGCTTATGGTAGAGAATGAACATTAAATTATCTGGCAACAGCTCTGGTGGACATTCTTGTAGTCAGCATGCCAATTGCACACTCCCTCAAAACTTGAGACATCTGTGGCATTGAGTTGTGTGACAAAACTGCACATTTTAAAGCGGCCTTTTATTGTCTACAGCACAAGGTGCACCTCTGCAATGATCATGCTGTTTATCTTGGCGAAGGAGAAATGTTCACTAACAGGAATGTAAACAAATCTATGCACAAAATCTGAGAGAAATAAGCTATTTGTGCGTATGGAAAATGTCAGGAATTTTCAGATCATGAAACATGGGCACAAACACTTTACATGTTGCATTTATATTTTTGTCCAGTGCACTTTCTCTCTCTCATGCACGCATTCACACACGCACACACACTCTGAGCACAGAACTTACACAAAACCCTATCAAGGCACATCCTGGGAGAACTCGACTGGCCCATTTTTAAAGCCCTCATGCATAAGCAAGTAGTGCTGTACGAATGCTCAATGATTAATTAATAATGTGCTTACAGTATCCCAGGAACCCTGCTGGAGCTCATTATCATAATGTAGGCTCTGAGCAGAGAGACAGGCAGAGCAGGCACAGGCAGTGTGATGGGCCTCCCTTCCTACGATAATTAGCCCTAGAGCCTCTCACACAGAGCCACTAAAAATAAGGGCCTCATCTGCTCTGCTAATGCACACTTCTATTCCTCCAAGAAAACGATAGAGATTTATTTAGTCATATAATTTGGCAGAATTATACCACCAGGCTCTAAGTTAGGCCCTCACTGCCTCTCCTCCATTATCTGACTCGCCCCTCTCCCTCAGATTCTCTCTCTCTCTCTCTCTCTCTCTCTCTCGCTCTCTACAATAAGTGACTCCAAAGAGGTTTAGCATACATAATATAGAGCCTTCTGTCCTCTCTTAAGCCCATTGGGGCAGCTAGCTAGCCTGGTTGTGCTGCATACATTCTATTTTAACCAGGCTAGTAGCTAGCTCTGTCTCCTCCACTCCTCTTCCTGACAGTGCTGCTTGCTGTCCTAAACAGTGTTGCCAACAATTCTTCAGTGAGAATCTCTATTGGCTCCTTGATTTGTTGCTATAAGTCGCTAGATGACGTTTGGCATTGCCGCAACGACGTCACAACACCAATTGGCCCTGACCCTCCGAGCTGGATGACCATTCCCAGTTGTCTTAAATGCACTGAAGTCGGACATTTCTGACAAGGGCCCCAGCATTGTCTTACATCAGATAGTTTAGGCAGGGTTGTGGTGCTGAGTTCATTAGTAGGTCATTTGTGGTGTTAGAATGACGCTGTCTGATATGAGACATTGATGGTTGTGTTTGCGTCTGTGTTGTGTCTACGTGCACAGGTCCTGGCCCTGCCCAAAATGAGGTACTGATCGTGGCACCTCCCCAGAATGCCACGGTGGTGCAGGGGCTTCCAGCAGTGATGGAATGCATGGCCCAGGGGGGGCAGCCCAAACCCCTGGTGTCCTGGAGCAGACAGGGTAAGACTCTCAATCCCTCCCATCGGTCCATCTACAGGGGCTCCCGAGTGGCGCAGCGGTCTAAGGCACTGCATCTCAGTGTAGGAGGCGTCACTACAGTACCTGGTTCCAGGTTGTATCACATCCGGCCTTGATTGGGAGTCCCATAGGGCGGTGCACAATTGGCCTAGCATCGTCCAGGTTTGGCTGGGGTAGGCCGTCATTGTAAATTAGAATTTGTTCTTAACTGACTTGCCTTGTTAAAGGAAAACATTTAAAATATCAGTGCTAGAGGCGTCACTACAGACCCTGGTTCGATTCCAGGCTGTATCACAACCGGCCGTGATTGGGATCCCATAGGGCAGCGCACAATTGGCCCAGTGTCGTCTGGGGTTTGGCCGGGGTAGGCCACCATTTTAAATAATAATTTGTTCTTAATTGACTTACCTAGTAAAATAAGAAATACAATAAAAATAGGCTCACTACCAATATCACAACGAGAGGCTGGTCCATACTTTGTTACTAGGCTTCTGTGTTATTCCTGTAATATCTTCATTGTGTTTCATATTTCTACCTTTGCTGACATAACAACTCTAGTCATCACAGAGGTCTCACAGTGCCACCTAGTGGCTGGATATGCTCATTATACTTTTCTGTGATTGGCATTCAACTGCTAAACTGAGCTGGCATGAAATGCCAAGTGTTGTGTGTGTGCAGCTACAGTTTTTAATTGCGTTAGTTTGGTCTTTTCTGATATTTTTTTCTCTGAAATCGCTTGTCTCTTCTCTGTTCCTTTCTGCTCTTTCTCCTGGACACAGACGGGAAGCCCATCGCCACCGACGTGGTTGTCCTGGAAACTAACCTGGTGATCCCCAACACACAGCGTTACCATGCGGGGGTCTACGTCTGCCGTGCCAACAAACCCAAGACCCGCGAGTTTGTCATAGCTGCAGCTGAACTGCACGTGCCAGGTAAGAAAAATAATATGTGAGTGTGCGAATGTGATATAGATTGCATGTTTGGCTTCGGTCTTAGAGCTCTGGTTTGCATGTTTGGCTTCGGTCTTAGAGCTCTGGTTTGCATGTTTGGCTTCGGTCTGAGAGCTCTGGTTTGCATGTTTGGCTTCGGTCTTAGAGCTCTGGTTTGCATGTTTGGCTTCGGTCTTAGAGCTCTGGTTTGCATGTTTGGCTTCGGTCTTAGAGCTCTGGTTTGCATGTTTGGTTTCGGTCTTAAAGATCTGGTTTGCATGTTTGGTTTCGGTCTTAGAGCTCTGGTTTGCATGTTTGGCTTCGGTCTTAGAGCTCTGGCTTGCATGTTTGGTTTCGGTCTTAGAGCTCTGGTTTGCATGTTTGGTTTCGGTCTTAGAGCTCTGGTTTGCATGTTTGGTTTCGGTCTTAGAGCTCTGGTTTGCATGTTTGGCTTTGGTCTTAGAGCTCTGGTTTGCATGTTTGGCTTCGGTCTTAGAGCTCTGGTTTGCATGTTTGGCTTCGGTCCTAAAGATCTGGTTTGCATGTTTGGTTTCGGTCTTAGAGCTCTGGTTTGCATGTTTGGCTTTGGTCTTAGAGCTCTGGTTTGCATGTTTGGCTTCGGTCTTAGAGCTCTGGTTTGCATGTTTGGCTTCGGGCTTAGAGCTCTGGTTTGCATGTTTGGCTTCGGTCTTAAAGATCTGGTTAGCATGTTTGGCTTCGGTCTTAAAGATCTGGTTTGCATGTTTGGTTTCGGTCTTAGAGCTCTGGTTTGCATGTTTGGCTTCGGTCTTAGAGCTCTGGTTTGCATGTTTGGCTTCGGTCTTAGAGCTCTGGTTTGCATGTTTGGCTTCGGTCTTAGAGCTCTGGTTTGCATGTTTGGCTTCGGTCTTAGAGCTCTGGTTTGCATGTTTGGCTTCGGTCTTAGAGCTCTGGTTTGCATGTTTGGCTTCGGTCTTAGAGCTCTGGTTTGCATGTTTGGCTTCGGTCTTAAAGATCTGGTTTGCATGTTTGGTTTCGGTCTTAGAGCTCTGGTTTGCATGTTTGGCTTCGGTCTTAGAGCTCTGGCTTGCATGTTTGGTTTCGGTCTTAGAGCTCTGGTTTGCATGTTTGGCTTCGATCGTACAGCTCTGGTTTGCATGTTTGGCTTCGGTCTTAGAGCTCTGGTTTGCATGTTTGGCTTCGGTCTTAGAGCTCTGGCTTGCATGTTTGGTTTCGGTCTTAGAGCTCTGGTTTGCATGTTTGACTTCGATCGTACAGCTCTGGTCCTTTTCAGTAAATTGTAATATATGCTGCTGTGAAGGATTATTTTTTTTCCTAAGAAGGATGTTTCTCTATTTGCATTCTCCCAGCCCCACCAGTAATCCTCCAGCCCCCAGAGACGGTGTCTCTCTCTCGGGGAAACACAGCCAGGTTTGTGTGTAACAGCTCTGGGGAGCCTCCCCCGGTGCTGCACTGGCTGAAGAATGGCAAGCCGGTCAAGTCTAACGGGCGGGTGAAGACCCAGAGCCCTGGGGTGCTGCTCATCAACCAGCTGGGCCTGGACGACACAGGGTACTACCAGTGCATCGCTGACAACGCTCTGGGGACGGCCTGTGCCACAGCCAAGCTGTCTGTCATTGTGAGAGAGGGTCTACCCAGCCCACCACACCAGCTCTCTGCCACGCCCCAATCAAGCACCACCGCCCTCCTCACATGGGAACGGCCCGAACACAACAGTGACCAGATTATAGGCTTCTCTGTGCACTACCAGCCCACTTCAGGTGTGTGTGTGTGTGTGTGTGTGTGTGTGTGTGTGTGTGTGTGTGTGTGTGTGTGTGTGTGTGTGTGTGTGTGTGTGTGTGTGTGTGTGTGTGTGTGTGTGATGGACAAACTTACAGGCTTGTACGTATGATATCTATCCACAAGGACGCTAGCTAGTTTCAAGTGTATAGGCATTAACATACATAGGTGCCTGGTTCCTTGATAGCATGGTAGAGAAGGACACTGTCAGGTCAGGCTGAGTGTGTCCGGTGCTCCTGGTAAAACACAGAACTTGTGTGGTCCACAGGCTCTGATCACATGGAATACCAGTTTGCTGTGAACAACGACACCACAGAGTACCATGTGAAGGAGCTACTGCCACACACAGCCTATACCTTCTACGTGGTGGCCTACTCCCCCATGGGAGCTAGTCGCCCGTCACGTCCCGTCACCGTGGAGATGCTGGAGGACGGTGAGTAGGCGTGAAGACCACAGACCTCACTCCTCAAAGGAAAATAACAGTGACACGGTTAGATCTAATCCATACAACGGCCTACATGAGTCATTGTACACTTGAGAATAAATAGACCGCACGGCGCAGTCAACTGTAATACGACTTATATTATGCACCAATGACGCACAAAAGTAGATATTGTTGCCCGTCAACCAACTATGTGATTCTACTTGGTTGCTAAGAGCTAATGTAATGAATAAAGTGGTTTAGTAGCCTGCAGAATAGTATGGTTGATGTATGGATACTAAAAGTGTCCTGTACCTGATCTGACATGCTGTACTCCCCTGTGCCCCTCCAGAGAATATGATCGGCTACTTAAGTCACCAGACACTAGATCCAGGGTTAGCTGTAATGACACGTTAATACCAAGAATGTCCTGCCATGCTCTACCCCACAGTACCCAGTGCCCCTCCACAGCTGTCCCTGCTCAGCACCTCCCCTACAGACATCAGAGTGATGTGGCTGCCCCTGTCCTCCCAGCACAGCAGAGGAGCTGTCACCCGCTACCGCATCGACTACTCCACACTGGAACAGGGTGAGCCGAGCGCCATCTACTGTCACGGAGGCCACAGTACTACACTGCTGTCCTGTGTTATTACAACACTGTCTGGTATTAGAAAGTGGTGGTACATGTGTTCATGTTTCAGGAAGAACAATTGTGGATTTTAAACATTAAGTATTGAAGAGTGACTTAGGGTATAAGCCCAAAGCATAAAGTGTTCTGTTCTATCCATGGTATGCAATGAGTCATCAGGTCTTCCATAATAGGATAATGGATTGTGGTGATAGTGTGCCATTAGTGGCCTTGCAACCCATCTTCTTGAATCTAATGTGTGTGTGTTTACTGCAGTGGACAACGTGTTTTCTGTGGAGGTGGGGGGGAATGAGACTCAGCTTACCTTGCGGGAGCTGCAGCCTAACCAGGCCTATCGGCTGCGGATGGCGGCTGGAACGGGAGCAGGCTTTGGTGTGCCGTCAGAGTGGAACCAGCACCACACCCCAGCCCACTTTAACCACAGCATGGGTGAGACCTCTCTGTCTGTGTGTGTGTGTCTCACTCTCTCTCACACACACACACCCATCAACTTCACCATCAATATCCACCACAATAAGTGACCTGACCCGGTATGGTCCTTAAGATAGACCTGGGTCCAATCAAGACAGCAGCAGGGGGAACAAAGTTTCAGAAAATTCTAATCAAAAATCACATTTTATACACGTGTTTAGCAGATGTTATTGCGGGTGTTGCGAAATGCTTGTCAGGCATGCAGTAATAACAAGCACGCCATAAACAAATGATAGATGTAGTAAAACTCATATATATTATTATTATCCTTGTACATAAGAGCAGCCTCCACTTTCCCATTCTCATACTAGAACTATCACGTTTCAGGAGAAGACTCAGGTGCAGACAGTGTCGAAGTAACAAACGTTTATTACTAGAACAGGGGTCAGACAAAACGACAGGTCAAGGGGTAGGCAGAGGTCAGTAATCCAGATCAGAGTTCATAAAGTACAGAACGGCAGGCAGTCATGGGGTCAGGGCAGGCAGAGGTCAGTAATCCAGATCAGAGTTCATAAAGTACAGAACTGCAGGCAGTCATGGGGTCAGGGCAGGCAGAGGTCAGTAATCCAGATCAGAGTTCATAAAGTACAGAACGGCAGGCAGTCATGGGGTCAGGGCAGGCAGAGGTCAGTAATCCAGATCAGAGTCCATAAAGTACAGAACGGCAGGCAGTCATGGGGTCAGGGCAGGCAGAGGTCAGTAATCCAGATCAGAGTTCATAAAGTACAGAACGGCAGGCAGTCATGGGGTCAGGGCAGGCAGAGGTCAGTAATCCAGATCAGAGTTCATAAAGTACAGAAAGGCAGGCAGTCATGGGGTCAGGGCAGGCAGAGGTCAGTAATCCAGATCAGAGTTCATAAAGTACAGAACGGCAGGCAGTCATGGGGTCAGGGCAGGAGGTCAGTAATCCAGATCAGAGTTCAGAAAGTACAGAACGGCAGGCAGTCATGGGGTCAGGGCAGGCAGAGGTCAGTAATCCAGATCAGAGTTCATAAAAGTACAGAACGGCAGGCAGTCATGGGGTCAGGGCAGGCAGAGGTCAGTAATCCAGATCAGAGTTCATAAAGTACAGAACGGCAGGCAGTCATGGGGTCAGGGCAGGCAGAGGTCAGTAATCCAGATCAGAGTTCAGAAAGTACAGAACGGCAGGCAGTCATGGGGTCAGGGCAGGCAGAGGTCAGTAATCCAGATCAGAGTTCATAAAGTACAGAACGGCAGGCAGTCATGGGGTCAGGGCAGGCAGAGGTCAGTAATCCAGATCAGAGTTCATAAAGTACAGAACGGCAGGCAGTCATGGGGTCAGGGCAGGCAGAGGTCAGTAATCCAGATCAGAGTCCATAAAGTACAGAACTGCAGGCAGTCATGGGGTCAGGGCAGGCAGAGGTCAGTAATCCAGATCAGAGTCCATAAAGTACAGAACTGCAGGCAGTCATGGGGTCAGGGCAGGCAGAGGTCAGTAATCCAGATCAGAGTTCATAAAGTACAGAACTGCAGGCAGTCATGGGGTCAGGGCAGGCAGAGGTCAGTAATCCAGAGTGGTGTTACAAGGTACAGAACGGCAGGCAGGCTCAGGGCAGGCAGAATGGTCAAGAACCGGGAACTGGAACGCAGGTAAGCTTGATGAACAAAACAAACTGGCAACAGACAAACAGAACACGGGTTTAAATACACTTGGATTAATGGGGAAAATGGGCAACACCTGGAGGAGGGTGGAGACGAGCACAAAGACGGGTGAAACAGATCAGGGTTTGACAATAACTTAAGTATACTAGCACTGAAAAGAACACTGCGGCCTTCCATTCAAGCTGACTGTTCATGGCTGGGCAGTGTCATGTTGTTGAATACACCTTCACCTACACCTTTGCATCAGCCATACAATTGCTCTCCATTCAGGGGCAAGACAACATGGCTGACTGTGCCTCTTACAATGTATGTGTTTGTGTCTGAGGTTCTTGGTAAAGGCAGAAGATCAATGTCGAAGAAATGAACAGAAATCTATTCAATCCTTTTCTATACAGTGACTAAGCTCTCACGAATGCCATTCATTCACATGAGAAGAAAATCTGTTAATACACACAAGAAGATAATCTTACTGAATTGTCAGTTCATGTGAATAATGGCTGGAATAGAAGACATGGAATGGTATTTGAACACACACAAACCATTTGATACCATTCCATTAATTATCATAAGCTATTACTATAAACCCATCCTCCCCAATTAAGGCGGCACCTGTTCTAGATACAGGTCTATAGAATTATATGATATAATGTTATAGTCATTAGGAGATTGTCAAATTGAGTTGGTACAATAAATCAATGTCTGGATCTTGTTTTGTTGAATCATGTTATAAGCTCCAGTAACGTTGTTTCACGCTGGCTCCTTGTTTGCTTTTTCGTCTTTCCCCAGTGATCTTTGCTCCCACAGAGCTGAAGGTTAGGGCCAAAATGAACTCCCTCCATGTCACATGGCAGCCCCCGCCCAATCACACGCAGATCTCCGGCTACAAGCTCTTTTGCAGGGAGGTGGTTGGTGACGACCTGACCAATGGGGAGGCTCATCCTGAGAGGGAGCGGGTGAGGAGGATGGAGGCCCACACCATCAAGCTCCGCAAGAGGGTCAAACATCATGAGGTCTCTAGTCTGGGTGAGTCTGGGATGTTCACATGCCAGTGTTGTTTAAATCCCTTCCTACTGGTCCAGGTGACATTATTTGTTTGGAAAAATGTGACTCTTAATAACATGTTTGGACCTCGTGGTCATTATGCCAGGCGTTCTTGTGGTTATGTATAATTTGGTGTGTTTGTGTTGCGATACGTTTCTATATATTTCTCTGTGTGTGTCAGTCCCTGACAGACTATATGAAGTGAAGGTGTGGGCCTTCAATAAGCAGACGGATGGCTATGCTGCAGGATGGAAGGGCAGGACGGAGAAGGCACATGGCAAAGGTGTCTATTCATTCGTGTGTGTGTGTGTGTGTGTGTGTGTGTGTCAGTCTGTCTGTCAGTGTTAAAGAAAGTCTGTACAATACCAATATTTGTGTATAAACTGGCAGTGTGTTTTTGCAGCGCCCCCTAAGGGGAACCCCCCTCCCCTGCCCCCCAGCAGCATCAAGGCTACAGCCAACAGCTCCACATCCATCTGGCTGCGCTGGGAGAAACCTCGCTTCAGCAACGTCCGCATCATCAACTACACCGTACGCTGCAGCCCGGTTGGCATCAGAAACGCATCGCTTGTGTCCTACTACACCAGGTCAGTCAGGAACCATCCCAAACACAACACATCTCCTGGTCTCTTACTACACCAGGTCAGTCAGGAACCATCCCAAACACAACACATCTCCTGGTCTCCTACTACACCAGGTCAGTCAGGGACCACCACCACCCCAAACACAACACATCTCCTGGTCTCCTACTACACCAGGTCAGTCAGGGACCATCCCAAACACAACACATCTCCTGGTCTCTTACTACACCAGGTCAGTCAGGAACCATCCCAAACACAACACATCTCCTGGTCTCCTACTACACCAGGTCAGTCAGGGACCACCACCACCCCCAACACAACACATCTCCTGGTCTCTTACTACACCAGGTCAGTCAGGGACCATCCCAAACACAACACATCTCCTGGTCTCCTACTACACCAGGTCAGTCAGGGACCACCACCACCCCAAACACAACACATCTCCTGGTCTCCTACTACACCAGGTCAGTCAGGGACCATCCCAAACACAACACATCTCCTGGTCTCCTACTATACCAGGTATCCAGCTTCTTTTAGAGGAAAATGGAAGTTCCAAATTCCATTATCTGAAGTTCGATCACATTAAAGAAGCCCTTTTTGTTGAAATGTAATATTTCTTCCAGAATGGCTAAATCGATATTCAGGTTATGAATGAATGGAAGGAAGGACGTGCAAGTTTTCCCATTTGTGATTCATTCGTTCATTTTTTTTTTCTCCCAAACTGTGTTTTGCAGCTCTGCTCAGGAGATCCTCTTGGGGGCGCTAAAACCCTACACCCGCTATGAGCTGGCTGTGCAGTCCAATGGAGGAGACGTGGTTGGTCCCTTCAGTGGCACCGTGGAGGAGTCCACTCTCACTGACAGTAAGTCTCGCCTGTTCTCATCAGTGTAGTGGACAAATCTGTGCATCCAGTGTAACATAAAGGTGGATGCTTGCGTTCAGTATGCTCTGTCGCTCACTTTCACTTCCTCTGTGTGGGTGTTTTTGTATCTGACAGAGGTGTGTAGTTCGTTGGTGTATGTGTGTTTTTGTTTTACTATCCTTGTGGGCACCAGAAGTCCTCACAAGTATAGTAAAACAAGGAAAATACGGACCAGTGGGGTGATTTTGACGGTCCCCACAGGGAAAAATGCTATTTTAGGCTTAGGGGTTGGGTTTAGGGTTAGAATTAAGGTTAGGGGTTAGGAGTTTAGGTTAGTTTTAGGGTTAGGGGTTTGGGGTTACGGTTAGGTAAAGGGTTAAGGCTAGGGTTAGATTTAGGGTTAGAGAAAATGGGATTTTGGATGGGAATCAATTATTTGGTCCCCACAAGGACAGCAATACAAAACTGTCTATGTGTTAGACTGAGCAAGTGTGATTGAGGCAGGTTAACAGAGAAGGGATTCATCTTTAGGGGCGTAGGGAGATAATTGGCAGGGCCTGTCAATCAGTTCAGCCAAGTGGTGTCAGGGAAGAGCCAGGGACGAGTGCTGTTCTAGGATCAAGTCCTCTCTGTCTTATTCATTATGATCTAAAATGTCAAACTGATCCTAGATCAGCATTGAGACGCTTTGTGAATACTGGCCAGGAGGGGCCAGTCAGCAGGGGATTCTTTACCAGGGCAACGAAGTAGGGGTCTTGGGTTTGACACAGCCAGGGTAGCTGCCTGCCGGTTCCCATACTACCGCCCTCTGTCACCTGAGGCCCAGTCCCTGCCCTCAGCCACTTTATGACCAGGTGGCAAGGGCACCTTGTCCCAGAGGGGTGTCACACCTGTCCCAGCCAGCCACACAAAGACTGTGGTGCTTTATTTCTGTGGTGTGATTACTGACCCCCCTGTGTCCCCAGTACCCTCCACCCCCCCAGCGGAGCTACAACTCAGTGCCTTGGACTCCTCCTCTGTGTTGGTGAACTGGCGCCCGCCTGTGGAGCCCAATGGCATCATCATCAGCTACAGGATCCTATACACCATCAACCTCAGCCAGCCTGAGCACCTGTGGAACAACCTCTCCCAAGATGGTGGGTGGTTGAAGCTGCGGCTGTTGCGAGGAACTGTGTGGGTTCTATAAGTGGATGCAAATGAGACTGTTAATGACTCACACTTACCTCCCTCTCTCTCTCTCACTCTCTCTCCCTCCCTCTTAGGGACCATCATGAGTGCTGAGGTAGCAGGGCTGTCTAGTGGGACACAATACTTCTTTAAGATGAGGGCATCCACTGAGGTGGGGGTGGGGCCTTACTCCCCAGTGAAGGATGTGCACACTCCTCCCAGGAAATATGGTGAGTGGCTCTACTGTCTACACATACTGTGATGGTGTGTGTCATCACTTACATAAATATTTCCTCACACACACACACACACACACACACACAGAGTCCTTTAAAATGGTTAATCCATCCCTGCCAGTGGGGCAAAGAAGCCTGTAGGAGGCTGTCACTTTGGGGAGCCTGTGTCATATCTCTCCTCACTCTCTGTCCTTCTGAGGTGAATATTAAAGGGGTGGCCTCAGCACCCGCTGCACCCAGAGAGCTCTGTGACTCAACTTCATATCTGACTTTGAGAAGCAGAAGAGCTGCGGGTGACACCTTGTCTATAACCACGGTGAAGGGGCCTGTGACAGAGCGGCTCATTCTATGGCGGCTTGGCAGGGAAAAAGAAAGAAGGATATGTGCACACTGTTGAGTACTACTGCAGTTTCATTGGGCTTCTCAAGGAGACCTCCATCAGTCATTATCTATTTGTAGCCCAATTACACTTTGTCCATCAGAGAATAATGAGCACAACAGCTAAACTTGAGCATCTAGAAGCAAGCCAGGCGAGCGCTCCATGCAGAAGCAAAACGTCACAACATTGGCGCTAGGGGAGTCCATCCTCCTCTGGTAGACAATCTAAGATGACCGAGTAGCAGGTTTATTCTGGTCCTGCTGAGTAGTAAATGCAATGTGATTGTGGGCGGGCGAGAGCGGAGCGAGCACCATCTGTCCTCCCTCCACTCTGCTGCCAGATAGACAGCAATTGCCCAAGCTCAATTAATATCTCCCTCCCTGGAAGTGTGAATTGGTTCCTTCATGGCCCGCTGAAATTGATTGAGCGGTGGAATCCGGCTGTCATCATACTGCATATACACACTATATTATCATTCATCCTCCCACTTACCTTCTGTTCTCTAACTGCGTCCTGTGCTGACAGGTTCAGACACTCATCCAGTATCTTGTCTGTTTTCTCTCCCCGTTTCCTGCATGCCTTCCTGGGCTGTTCTCTATAGAGCTGGACATCCATGCAGTGACTGGCATCATAGTTGGTGTGTGTCTGGGGCTGCTCAGCATGCTCCTTTGTATGTGTGTCAGCTTCCGCAACGGCAAGGCCAGGTAAGAAGAGGCCACCTGAAAGCAAATGACTCTGTCTGTTTTAGTATGTCTACTTTAGTATGTACGTCTAGGATTTGAGGATCATTAAGCTTTCACTGGCATTGTAAGATTTAAGGGTGTGTGTGTGTGTGTGTGTGTGTGTGTGAAGCTGCAGCAGCAGAGAGACAGACAGGCAGATGTTGGGGAGTGTGTCCTGAAAGACGGAGCACCACAGATGGCTGCTGCTCTTGGTCTATTATGAAGCTGTGCGGTTAATGAGCAGGAAAGAATATGAAACAAAAGTCATGTTTCCCTGCATTGGGTTTGGCAGGGAGAGCAGTAAACTGATTTAAATAGAAGTGGAGGATTTGGAGATGTTTTATATAGCTACAGAATTAGGATGACTTTTGTGTGAGACCCAGGGGGGGTCCATGTCTTCATGCTGCACATTTGACATTTCAGATGTGAATAATTTTGAATAATTTTGCATTAATATGGAACAACTATCATTACTGTCTGTTTTGGTATTTAGCTCGTTTGAATTCCAGTGTGTACTATAGTGAATCCAGCTAGCCATCACAATTTGAGATGGAGTGACAATATTTTGTTCATCCTACTGTTATAGTTGTAATGACTGTCTATGACAATGCATTCCTCATATTTGTTTTTAAAATGATACTTTGCCAACATCCCAATCAGGCCTTCCTTTATCTACTTCTCCAGAGGCAGATGAACTCATGGAGACCATGTCCATGTCTCTTTGTCCAGTATGAAGGAAGTTAGAGGTCATTTCGCGTTAGCACAATGACTGGAAGTCTATGGTATCTGCTAGCATGTTTGTATATACCTATAAGAGGTCGACCGATTATGATTTTTCCAACGCCAATACCAATTATTGGAGGACCAAAAAAAGCCGATACCGATTAATCGGTCGATTAAAACAAAACAAACTGTGTTTATTTGTAATAATGACAATTACAACAATACTGAATGAACACTTATTTTAACTTAATATAATACATCAATAAAAATCTATTTAGCCTCAAATAAATAATGAAACATGTTCAATTTGGTTTAAATAATGCAAAAACAAAGTGTTGGAGAAGTAAAAGTGCAATATGTGCCGTGTAAAAAAGCTAACGTTTGAGTTCCTTGCTCAGAACATGAGAACATATGAAAGTTGGTGGTTCCTTTTAACATGAGACTTCAATATTCCAAGGTAAGAGGTTTTAGGTTGTAGTTAATCTAGTATTTATAGGACTATTTCTCTCTATACCATTTGTATTTCATTAACCTTTGACTATTGGATGTTCTTATAGGCACTTTAGTATTGCCAGTGTAACAGTATAGCTTCCGTCCCTCTCCTCGCCCCTACCTAGGCTCGAACCAACACATCGACAACAGCCACACTCGAAGCAGCATTACCCATCGCTCCACAAAAGCCGCGGCCCTTGCAGAGCAAGGGGAATAACTACTCCAAGTCTCAGAGCGAGTGACGTTTGAAACACTATTAGCGCACACCCAGCTAACTAGCTAGCCATTTCACATCGGTTACACCAGCCTAATCTCGGGAGTTAATAGGCTTGAAGTCATAAACAGCGCTGTGCTTGCGAAGAGCTGCTGGCAAAACACACGAAAGTGCTGTTTGAATGAAAGCTTACGAGCCTGCTGCTGCCTACCACCAGTCAGTCAGACTGCTCTATCAAATCATAGACTTAATTATAACATAACACACAGAAATATGGTCGAATCCGGAAACTATCATCTCGAAAACAAAACGTTTAGTCTTTCAGTGAAATACGGAACCATTCGGTATTTTATCTAACGGGGTGGCATCCCTAAGTCTAAATATTCTTGTTACATTGTACAACCTTCAATGTTATATCATATTTACGTAATATTCTGGCAAATTAGTTCGCAATGAGCCAGGCGGCCAAACTGTTGCATATACCCTGACTCTGCGTGCAGTGAACGCAAGAGAAGTGACACAATTTCACCTGGTTAATATTGCCTGCTAACCTGGATTTCTTTTAGCTAAATATGCAGGTTTAAAAATATATACTTCTGTGTATTGATTTTAAGAAAGGCATTGGTGTTTATGGTTAGGTACAGTCGTCCAACGATTGTGCTTTTTTCGCAAAATGCGCTTTTGTTAAATCATCCCCCAGGTTTGCATCGATTATATGCAACGCAGGACACGCTAGATAAACTAGTAATATCATCAACCATGTGTAGTTAACTAGTGATTATGATTGATTGATTGTTTTTTTATAAGATAAGTTTAATGCTAGCTAGCAACTTACCTTGGCTTCTACTGCATTTGCGTAACAGGCAGGCTCCTCGTGGAGTGCAATGAGAGACAGGTGGTTAGTGTTGGACTAGTAACCGTAAGGTTGCAAGATTGAAGTACAGAGCTGACAAAGTAAAGATCTGTCGTTCTGCCCATGAACAAGGCAGTTAAAATATGATCAAATTCAAACTTTCATTCAATCACACATGTAAGATACTCAATTAAAGCTACACTCATTGTGAATCCAGCCAACATGTCAGATTTTTAAAATGTTTTTCGGCAAAATCATAAGAAGCTATTATCTGATAGCCTGCACCATCTGCACCAGCAGTAAACAAAGGAGTAAACAAAGAGCATATTTCAACCCTGCAGGCGCTACACAAAACACTGAAATAAAATATAAAACATGCATTACATTTGACGAGCTTCTTTTGTTGGCACTCCAATATGTTCCATAAACATCACAATTGGTAATTTTGTTCGATTAATTCCGTCCATATATATCCAAAATGTCCATTTATAAAGCGCGTTTGATCCAGATAAAAAACAGCTTACAAAAACGCAACGTCACTACAAAATATTTCAAAAGTTGCCTATAAACTTTGCCAAAATATTTCAAACTACTTTTGTAATACAACTTTAGGTATTTTTAAACATGAATAATCAATCAAATTTTAGACGGGGCAATCTGTGTTCAATACAGGAGTGAAAACAAACCAGCGCTGCTTTTCATGTCTTGCGCAACTCACAAAACTGTTACCCAGTTCCGAGTTGTCCTACTTCTTCATTGCACAAAGGAATAACCTCAACCAAATTCCAACGACTGGTGACATCCAGTGGAAGCGGTAGGAACTGAAAACAGGTTCCTATGAAATGTCCCTTGGCAATGACATCTAAGGGAACAGAGAGGGGGGGGGGGGGGATTCTGAACAGTTAGTCCTCGGGGTTTTGCCTGCTACATAAGTTCTGTTATACTCACAACAGACATGATTCAAACAGTTTTAGAAACTTCAGAGTATTTTCTATCCAAATCTATTAATAATATGCATATCTATTCTTGGCATGAGTAGCAGGAAGATGAAATTGGGCACGCTATTTATCCAAAAGTGAAAATTCTGCCCCCTAGCCCCAAGAGGTTAACTGACTTACCTAGTTAAATAAAGGTATAAAACAATTGGCGTCCAAAAATACCGATTTCCAATTGTTATGAAAACTTGAAATCGTCCCTAATTAATCGGCCATTCCGATTAATCAGTCGACCTCTAATACCTATAGACTTCCAGGCATCGCACTAATATTAGTTAGCATTGGCTCGCGAAACTACCTCCAACTTCCTTCGTACTGGACGCGGAGACATACAAATGGTATCCACGAGTTCATCTGACTCTGGTGAAGTCAATAAAGGGCTCTGAGGTTAAACCATGTGCAGTGACATAACTCTAATCCTTATCATGTGTCCCTCCTCTGTGCTGTGTAACCAGAGAGGTGTCTGGAGGGCTGGACTCCACTGCTCTGCCCCCACAGTACCATCATGGGTGTCGGTCTGTGCCCACCATGGTGCCAGAATGCAGTGATTGCCATGAGCTAGAGACCCTGATGCCCCTGGGCAGCCTGGACCATGAACATGACTGCGCCCAACCCCTCACAGAGCCCACTGAGGAGCACAGCCTCATGGGTAATGTAGGAATAGGGGACGAAGCCCTAGGTGCTGAGCTCATGGTGAGTAGTCAGGACACTAGATACTACACTAGAAACAACTACAAATATAGTACTTTTCAAGGTTGCTTGTTGAGTCGTGTTTTTCGTCTGACCTTGTCATTCTCCAGGCTGCTTGGAATGGGTCAGTTAGTCGTAACTGGGCCAACCGGATCACCAAATACAGGGATACCATCACAGAGGACTCTCTAACGCTCAACAATGGAACTTTGGACATGGCCACCACAGAGAATGGCAAGGTGTGTGTGTGTGTACAAGAATAAGAGGTAGATGGGGTAGAAAGTGGTGTGTGTGTGTGTGCAAGCATGCGTCTAGAAGAGCAGTAAGAGCTGGTTTAGAGGTAGAGTTGTGTGTGTGTTTGTGTACAAGAATAAGAGGTAGATGGGGTAGAAAGTGGTTTGTGTGTGCAAGCATGCATCTAGAAGAGCAGTAAGAGCTGGTTTAGAGGGAGAGTGGTTTGTGTGAGAGCTGAACAGGAAGTAATGAAACAGTGAACGAGGTGTCAGGATGACGTATAGCTAATTAGAATGTGACGCTGGCTGAAAGCTGAATGAGCCGCTTGATCATGCATCTGATAAATGAATTACTCTGCCACTGTTAAGGCACTCTCATACCCTTCAAAAGTGTAGGAGGGGAAAGCTATAATTAATCTATAATGAATCCCTCGTTTATTTTGCAGTCACACCTCATACCACCACTGCTCTATTTTACTGGTGACATTTCAGTCGCATTCTCAGTGATTTAATTTAGAGAATGGTATGCAGTTCAGAAAGCTGGATAGCATAGCAAGAAATAATGACTGTGTTATAATTGTATTATGGCTGCCTTTCCGTTATGATTGACACCACTGGTGTAAGGTCATTTACAGTTGTATGTTAATACAGAACAACAGGAGTACAAACACACTGCCTTGTAGGACTCCACTGTTACATGGGCTGACTGTATGAAATTAAATAATTAAATGTCTGCTAACTGTGTGTGGTGTGTTTCAGGGCAACCCCGAGGACCAACTGGACTCCTCCCTGTGCAGTAGTAACCAGGTGGAGGCAGAGGTCATAGTTCACTCTGAGCTGAACGACCTGGAGAAGGAGCAGCAGGAGGCACAGAGTGACACGGAGGAGGACTCTCAGGCCACCAGGGGGCCTTCACTGTCCGAGGCAGCTTACTCCCCAGTCAGACAGCCTGCCCAGGCCCCTTTACACCCAAAGGGGACACAACATCCAGGGGAGCCAGTGAGACAGCCTGCCCAGGCACCACAACACCCAGGGGAGCCAGTCAGTCAGGCTGCCCAGGCACCACAACGTCTATCACCAGGGGAGGAGTCCCTACAGACACAACCCCTGCCCAAGGTCCCATCCGGCCCTGTCCTGGAGCCAGTGTCCAATCACAATGGGCAGCCAGAAGGCATTGTTGGGGGCATGGTGGTCGTGGCAGCGCAGCTGACTGTAGATGTGGGGCGGCACCCGGAAATGGGGCTCACCAACGGCTTCCACTCCACCAAGCCCCTGCGGCCAGGGCAGGAGACCCTGGGGAACGGGGACTCCAGACACTGCCCCCCTCCCCCGGCCCCCTCTCCTTTCGTCAGCGCCGGCCTTGTCCACTCTAACTCAGCAGTGCACAGCTACCTGTGCCCTTAGCAAGAGGAACAAACCCCCACACAAAGACCAACTGGACTTCTTTCTTTTTCTCATTCATGATGAATCAAATGTTTTGTTTTTTAAAGCACCTCAGTATCTGATTTTCTTCTTCCTGGCTCAGTTTTATAGGTACTTTGAATCCATTGTTTTATATGTGTATATATACAGTATATATTTTTTAGTGCTAGTATGTATGGGTATTCATTTTGTTGCATAGCAGCAGTATGTTAGTCTGGCCTTAATCTGTACTTTGCTACAGGCTCCTATTACAGACGTACGATGACGGAAGAATAATGTAGAAAGGAGGATATTCCTTTTTTCATAAGCCTTGACCTGTTGGACTCTTGAGATTGAGTGTGGGCGTGTGGTACTTCAAGACCTACCTTTGGTCAGCTGATGGTGGTGGAGAGGCTCTTGCTTCAGCACCATGGATGAAGATAGAGCAGAACCGTGACCATGTGGCCCTTTCACTCTCACTCTGGCTCCTTTCAAATGACTGAGCTGTTCCTATTGGCTGTTCCACTGTATGGATGCTGCCTGCCCCAGCACCAGGAAAGAAGCCTTATATTTAGACACAGAGTGCAGACCTCTCTCTCTCTCTCTCTCTCTCCAACCTCCTGCTGTCTCAGGATCCACACACACATTCCCTGAATGGAGCTTGGGGGTCTCAGGTGCTTAATATTTTAGGAGCATTTTTAACCTCTGTATATTTATATAGATGATTATATTCAATAAAAATAGGACAAATATGTTGAAAAGGGAAAATAAATGAGGCAATTGAAGATAATTTGAAGGAACCGTATACAGTACATGTAGTTGACATAGGTGGCATTATTTTTGGGGGGGGGATTAGATGAGATGTGTAGGTGTATGACAAAATAACACATCTTATAGCAGCGGTCTCCTGGTTTTGCTCCCAGTCAACAGCACTACCTCATTTCTTTACAGGATGGTTTGTTGGTGATTTTAATAGTGTCATGCAGATAGGTGCATCTTTTAGAATCTGTTTTTTAACTGTTTGAATTCATAGCCTTCAATACTTTCAGGAATAATTTCCTGTCCCCTTCTTTCTGTATACATCGATGCGTATTCCCTACAGGAAATGACACGTATGGTACATAACGGCCTGTCTCAGATCTGTTTATTGCCCTTTTCCCCTTTATCAGTTGTTCCATTAGATTTGGGTTTCCAACTGTCGTCACATCTACTTTGGACCGGAAAAGATAAACATTTTTAATTTACCAATTACCTCAAATCACTTTTCAACTTAGGTAAATAATGCAGCATTTTAGTTACCAGGCCTAATATCTGGTAGCTTGTTACTAGACCTACTACATATGAACAAGGCTCCGTCAGGAGGCCTCACCCTTTGTGATGCCATCTCACTCATCCTTTCTCAGCTGTGTCTAAGCTCCTCCCTCTGCAGGTGAGGGGGATGGAAATATCATAGAGAAATAGACCTAGAAACCACTTCTATTTTCAGCCATATTTCCTGTCTTTCTTTGTACTTTTGACTCTCGCCAGCCTGAGGTTTTTCACAATATCACATGTAAAGTCTACACCCCTTTGAACTTTTTTCAATTTTTTTTGCGTTACAAAGTGGAATTAAAATGGATTTAATTGACATTTTTATATACTCTGTAATTTTAAAGTGGAAGATAAAAAATTGTTTTTAATTAAGATTCATGAAGAAAAAAAAACTATAACTTGTTAGGTAAGTATTCACCCTCCTGAGTCAATACATGTTAGAATTACCTCAGTCTTCTTGGGTAATCTCATAAAAGCTTTGCACATCTGGATTGCACAATATTTTCCCATTATTCTTTAAACAATTCTTCAAGCTCTGTCAAGGTGTTGGGGATAATGGCTAGACAGCAATGTTCAAGTCTTGCCCAACAAATTCACACAGATTTAAGTCAAAACTGTAACTTGGTTCTCAGGAACATGCACTGTCTTCTTGGTAAGCAACACCAGTGTAGATTTGGCTTTGTGTTTTAGGTTATTGTCCTGCTCAAAGGTGAATTCCTCTCCAGGTGTCTGGTGTAAAGCAGACTGAAGCAGGGTTTCCTCTAAGAATTTTCCAGTGCTTAGCCCCGTCTTTTCTTTTCATCCTGAAAACTCCCCCGTCTTTGCCGATGTCAAACATACCCATACCATGATGCAGCCACCACCATGCTGGAAAATAAGAAGGCAGTAACTCTGATGTGTTGTGTTGGATTTGCCCAAAACATAATGCTTTGCATTTAGGCCAAAAGGTGTATTCATTTGCTGTTTTTTTGTTGTTGCAATATTACTTTAGTGCCTTGTTGCATACATATGCATGTTTTGGAATATTTGTAATCTGTATATTTTGTATTCTCTTTTAACTCTGTCATTTAGGTCATTATTGTCGAGTCACTACAATCTTGTTGATCCATCCTCCGTTTTCTCCCATTACAGCCATTGAATTGTGTAACTGTTTTAAAATCACCATGGTGACATCCCTAAGCAGTTTCCATCCTGTCCTGCAGCTCAGTTCAGAAGGACGACTGCATCTTTGATGTGTCTAAGTGGTTTAATACATCACCCACAGCGTTATTATTAGCTTGACCATGCTTAAAGAGATATTCAATGTCTGATTTGTTATTGTTACCCATCTACCAATCACTGCCCTTCTTTGAGGCTTTCCAAAAGCATACCTGGTCTTGTAGTTGAATCTGTGCTTAAAATTCAATAGTTGACTGAGGGACCTTACAGATGTTGTATGTATGGTGGACAGAGGAAGGGTTAGTCGTTCAAAAATCAGTTCAATCGCTATTATTTCACACAGATTCCATGTAACGTATGTGATTTCTTCAGCCAACTGTTACTTCTGAACTACTTTAGGCTTGCCTAAACAAAGGGGTGAATACTTGTGCAAGAGCTACATTTCAGTCATTTCAGTTTTATTCATTTGTAAACATGTGTAGAATGTTCTTTAAACTTTCACCTTATGGAGTATTTTGTGTAGATCAGTGACAAAGAATATACAATTAAATCGACTTCAATCCCACTTTGTAACGCAACAAAATATGAAGAAAAGTAAGAGGCGATGTAGACATTACATTGGCACTGTACATTTTACCCTCGTGTTTTCATTTCTTTCTTTATAGCATTTTTAAACAAGCATCTTTATTTTATTTAGCATAATGCATGCTTACATTTCTTATACTTACTTTGTGTACCCTAACAAAATATGTATTCAAAATTGTCTCTCCACACAAGGACAAGAATATCTCGTCATACTTTGTCTAAATTAGAGGATGCCCATATCAAAGACTATACAGGTATAATGGGCCTGTTGTAAACGTGGCCTAAGCCATTGAGTCTTATGGTCTGTCAGATGAATGAGGACTCAGTTAGTCCAGATAGGTGCTAGAACTCAGAGGCATATAAAAGAGTCTCATAACTAAAGCATTCCAGTTTTATACTTTGAACAGACCTCACTCAGGATCAGGCATGCTCAAACTTTATCGAAGCAAAATAATGTCCATTTTGTGTTATCTTACAACCCATACATTCTCAGTGTCGCACGCTACATGCTCCTGTTCTGCCTTTTTTTTCTCTCAAGACAAATCCTTCTGGTCTAAGAGATCAGCACTTTGCTCCTCTACAGCATGTTCATCAGGAAAACGTTCTCAGTCCGTCTATGATCTATACAATTAGTCCAGTCATTATCGATACAAAAGTCCTTTCGGATATGGATCGTTGTGCTCTGACTAACTCACTCAGGTTTATTTAGTCAGTTAGATTTGAATGAAAGGTGTCCACCCAATGCATGATTTAATAGGACTGTATACAGTATAACTACCAATATCTATTTGAGACTGAGTGAAGCTGTGGGAAGGTGACTGTTCACAGTTCATTTGAATCTCACCGGCGTACAGTATGTATTGTATCTTTTGTAACATTACAGAAGTTGTTACATGTTCTTTACTCACATTTCTACTGAAGCGTCTGTTTTTAACATGCATTGTTACATTGTAGTGTCAATGTCAGCTCTGTTTCAAACTCTTACTGGAGGGGCACCTATTGCAGCGGCTTTGTGTGGTCTGTTGAAAACAGAGCCAACGTTGAAGACATAACAACGCCTCCGGCGTGAAGAATGTCTCACTGAAGAGGTCCAGTTGGTTCTTTTTACTGTTTCCTTCTAACCACATATCTTGCAGTACATAGTGTTCCTTACTGTAAGCGTCATTTGCCCAGAGTAAGCCGATGCGATGCTCAATGTAGTAATATCTTGCTCTAATCTGATCAAATATGCACATTAGTTCAATAACGGGATCCTCTCTTTTTTTTTTTATCGATATTTTATCACAGGAATACCTCATTTTTGTTGGTTACTTGTTAATTTAATGAAGATCATTATGAATAATGGACATTATGTTTATACGAATCCTTTTGTGGGAGCCAAGCTGGCAGAAGATGACGTAATACAGCAGGCTGCTTGTCTTATCTCAGCTGGAAATATCACTTGTTGCACTGGATTTATTTTCGACTCTAAGAATAAACCCTTGAGTGGTGAGTGGGTGCAGGGCAGGGGTTGGGCAGGGGGTGTGAGGAGAGGCATGAAGGCAGGGAGCTAAGGGGAGGAGGGTGAAGTTAGGGAAAGTAGTGAAGGGAAACCCGTGTGATATCAGTGCCAAGAAGAGTGGAGTTGTGGAGCGGTGATTGACTGTTGAAGAGGAACGTCTACCTTTCTGTAGAATACTGGTCTTTACTGTTCTCTACTCAGGTGGCCTGTCTTTGCATAAAACTGTAGAGGACTTGCCAGCATGTACAGTATACCCGACTCTGAAGCATGTCATTAGTTGTCAAACAAAGCTTCACCACTTGTAATCCTGAAAAACACTAAACAAATGCTGATACACAGATTCGGATAGAAGTTTCTGCTAAATGGCATATTTTATTTAGCTTTTAGTTTTTGTATTAAAAAAAATGAATCAATGTATTCTGTCTCTGTGTCCTCTCTGGTGCTTTGGTGGTGAGCTACCTTGTCCAGTGATGTCACATTTGTGCATTCTTCTTCTACTTCTTAACCAGCTAAACTGTGCTTTATTTAGTTTGTTATATCTGGAGTACTTCTCCTGTCCTATTCGGTGTCCTGTGTGAATCTAAGTGTGCGTTCTCTAATTCTCTCCTTCTCTCTTTCTTTCTCTCTCTCGGAGGACCTGAGCCCTAGGACCATGCCCCAGGACTACCTGACATGATGACTCCTTGCTGTCCCCAGTCCACCTGGCCATGCTGCTGCTCCAGTTTCAACTGGCCTGGGCCCTAGGACCATGTCCCAGGACTACCTGACATGATGACTCCTTGCTGTCCCCAGTCCACCTGGCCATGCTGCTGCTCCAGTTTCAACTGTTCTGCCTTACTATTATTCAACCATGCTGGTCATTTATGAACATTTGAACATCTTGGCCACGTTCTGTTATAATCTCCACCCGGCACAGCCAGAAGAGGACTGGCCACCCCACATATGCTCTCTCTAATTCTCTCTTTCTTTCTCTCTCTCTCGGAGGACCTGAGCCCTAGGACCGTGCCCCAGGACTACCTGACATGATGACTCCTTGCTGTCCCCAGTCCACCTGACTGTGCTGCTGCTCCAGTTTCAACTGTTCTGCCTTATTATTATTCGACCATGCTGGTCATTTATGAACATTTGAACATCTTGGTCATGTTCTGTTATAATCTCTACCCGGCACAGCCAGAAGAGGACTGGCCACCCCACATAGCCTGGTTCCTCTCTAGGTTTCTTCCTAGGTTTTGGCCTTTCTAGGGAGTTTTTCCTAGCCACCGTGCTTTTACACCTGCATTGTTTGCTGTTTGGGGTTTTAGGCTGGGTTTCTGTACAGCACTTTGAGATATCAGCTGATGTACGAAGGGCTATATAAATAAATTTGATTTGATTTGATTTGATTTATCCAGAATGTCCAATCATAGAGAACCTGGTATTGTGCCACCAGCAGAACTGTCTTTTTTTACAGTACATTATTTTCATTGTGTCGTATGTATGCAACCTCTTTCACTACAAACTCACTCGCGATATCAACTCTTGTTGTTGGAGCACTTCTTGTGAATGAGCACTTCTATTATCTTCATATGTGTATGTGTGCAGTGTCTTGAAAAAGCGTTTGCATTGTGAAAGTAGGAATAACATGTTGGCGGCGGTATCGCTGCGTGAGAGAGGCAGTAGAGGGTGTCTATGAGTGAGTCGGTGCTACATTACGTACGTCCGGGCAGCGCTCTGATGCTCACCTCTCCCTCTTACACAGTGTGTCGTCACAGCCATCCTCGCTGATTAACACACCTGTCCATCACTACACATGGCCCCTTCCCTGTTGGCATCGGCTTTGCACAGTCGATATGTCGTCCCCTTTTTATGCATTCTAGCATTGTTTTATTAATGAATTCTTATGGGAGTTGGGGCCATGGCAACTTCAGACGGTCAGTGTCAAGAAGTGCAATTTAACTTGGTCTTAAAAAATTGGAGGATGTTTGGAGCCAAGGTCGACTCAAGTGTTAGCGATAAATCCCTGATGAAACCTTTAGTTTAGGAGATGGCTGTAACGTATACTCTGAGTGTACAAAACATTAGGATCAACTTCCTAATATTGAGTTGCACCCCTTTCGGCTGGATGCCCTTTGGCTGGTGGACCATTCTTGATACACACAGGAAACTGTTGAGCGTGGAAAAACCCAGCAGCATTGCAGTTTTTGACACACTCAAACCAGTGCGCCTCACACCTACTACCATAGCCCTTTCTAAGGAACTTAAGTATTTTTGTCTTGCCCATTCACCCTCTGAATGGCACACATACACAATCCATGTCTCAATTGTCTCAAGGCTTAAAATTAATTCTTTAACCTGTCTCCTCCCCTTCAGCAACACTGATTGAAGTGGATTTAACAAGTGACATCAATAAGGGATCATAGCTTTCACCTGGATTCACCTGGTCAGTCTAACTCATGTTCCAAATGTTTTGAATACTCTGTGTACTTATGGTTGGCCAAAGTTGTGGACATGGATTAGAAGTTTATCCACACTGTGCTACCATCAGTGAACTTGTCAATCTCACAGCAACTCAAGATGTCTGAGCAAACTACTGTTGTGTAAATAAAACATCTTAATAAAGAGATGAGGATAACTGAACAAAGATGTCTGACTGTTTGTAACCCTTCTTTGACCTCCTGATAATCTTTAGTCTTGATGTTTCATTAATATTACAGTCACCCATGAACAACCATGTATGGATACTTATGGACATGGAGAGCAGTGCCTTGCCTGTTCTTGGTTTTCTGTTCTCTGTGTAACCGGTGTCAGTGCCCAGCTAGCACATAAGATCAGGTGTGGCAAGGCCAACACACCTGAACACACTTAACAAGATGGAGGATAGAGAGAGTTTTGTTGACGTGAGAACGGAATGTGTACGTTTTTTTTAAACTTTAGAAGAAACTTTCAACTTCACTGTTTTCTTTTGGTTTTTATGGAAAGTTCTCAATGTTCTGAGAACATGACTTTAAATGCAGCCATGAGGAAACTTGCAGAAAACTTTGTACTGAAATTCCCACAGAAGAACATTGTTTCTTAAGGTTCTCTGAACATTCTGAGGACATTACTTTAAATAGAACCATGAGGAAACCTGTAGGAAATGTTATGTTGATGTACTGAAATTCCCACAGAAGAAAATTGTTGAACTATTTGAGAAAATTCACAATGTCAAACCAGTTGGAAAACGTTCATAGAACATCATCAAACATTAAATGTAACCACGTTTGAACTTTTAGGGAAACGTTCTGTTAAAGTAATGAAATACCAAGAAAATAACTTTTTTGTCAAGTTCCTCAAATGTGCTGAGAATGTTCCAAAACCAATCAACTATCCTGCACCTTTCACAAAATGTTGTGGGAAGGTTGTATGCAAAATAACCATAGGACAACCACGCTCTCACCAAGCTCTAAGAAACATATGTTACTCAGAACGTTAAGGAGTGCATGTTTCCTTTGAAATGGGGTCTGTTTGAATAGACTAAATTGAACAGCTTTGTATGAGTTCATAAAAAACATGGCATGTTAAGTCCATCCTGGTGGTGCAGTGGATTCATTCCATGGATAGAAAACAGAAGATCATGGGTTAGAATCTCACGGATGCTGTGCCACAATAACGAAGAAATGTGTTTGCATGATGAAACAAATGAATTTCCGTGTGTCCTACCTGTGCTTGGAGTTGAAAACAGTTAACCCAAACTAGTAGTGATATAAAACAGTCTTATTGAAACAGGAAGTTATTCATAAACCTCAAAATAACCTTAAATGCCCACATTTAGAGAACGTTCCCAGAACATTATTTCATTACCTTCAAATAACCTTTCATTTATGCTCTCAGAACATTAATAAAGCAAGTGGTTTTACTGGTCAGGAAACGTATGGCTTCATTCCCAGAACCAATGGGAAACCAAAAATGAACATTCCCACAACTCTCAATTTGTTACACCTAGGTGGAACACAGGCCATACACTAAAATAGCAGAGACATTATGCACACACTGTAATTACATATCAATTAAAGAATAAAAAGTAGCCCAGCTCATCTTTGAAGCACTTACTAGCCACTCACCACTGGCGTCCCCCAGGGCTCTGTTCTAGGCCCTCTCCTATTCTCGCTATACACCAAGTCACTTGGCTCTGTCATAACCTCACATGGTCTCTCCTATCATTGCTATGCAGACGACACACAATTAATCTTCTCCTTTCCCCCTTCTGATGACCAGGTGGCGAATCGCATCTCTGCATGTCTGGCAGACATATCAGTGTGGATGACGGATCACCACCTCAAGCTGAACCTCGGCAAGACGGAGCTGCTCTTCCTCCCGGGGAAGGACTGCCCGTTCCATAATCTCGCCATCACGGTTGACAACTCCATTGTGTCCTCCTCCCAGAGCGCTAAGAACCTTGGCGTGATCCTGGACAACACCCTGTCGTTCTCAACTAACATCAAGGCGGTGGCCCGTTCTTGTAGGTTCATGCTCTACAACATCCGCAGAGTACGACCCTGCCTCACACAGGAAGCAGCGCAGGTCCTAATCCAGGCACTTGTCATCTCCCGTCTGGATTACTGCAACTCGCTGTTGGCTGGGCTCCCTGCCTGTGCCATTAAACCCCTACAACTCATCCAGAACGCCGCAGCCCATCTGGTGTTCAACCTTCCCAAGTTCTCTCACGTCACCCCGCTCCTCCGCTCTCTCCACTGGCTTCCAGTTGAAGCTCGCATCCGCTACAAGACCATGGTGCTTGCTTACGGAGCTGTGAGGGGAACGGCACCTCAGTACCTCCAGGCTCTGATCAGGCCCTACACCCAAACAAGGGCACTGCGTTCATCCACCTCTGGCCTGCTCGCCTCCCTACCACTGAGGAAGTACAGTTCCCGCGCAGCCCAGTCAAAACTGTTCGCTGCTCTGGCCCCCCAATGGTGGAACAAACTCCCTCACGACGCCAGGACAGCGGAGTCAATCACCACCTTCCGGAGACACCTGAAACCCCACCTCTTTCAGGAATACCTAGGATAGGATAAAGTAATCCTTCTCACCCCCCCTTAAAATATTTAGATGCACTATTGTAAAGTGGCTGTTCCACTGGATGTCTTAAGGTGAACGCACCAATTTGTAAGTCGCTCTGGATAAGAGCGTCTGCTAAATGACTTAAATGTAAATGTAAATGTAGGAGGTATGTGTGGTTTTGTGATTACTATAGTTCACCTTGGAGAAAAACAGAGGCTTTATCTTTGAACATTTGTCACGTGTATCCTCTCCTCCAGATGACAGTCAGGTAATATTGCAGACTTACTGTAAGTGTATAACTTGGTTCTATTAGGCTACCTTAAGCTGAGACACCAGGCGCGTAGAACAAGAGAGGGGGTAGTTTGCGTAATAGGATTGCCTTATGCATAGTGACATAATGGAGTGGTATAACAACTTTGGTAGGCCTACATAAAAGCCTTTTGTTGTGTTTAGGGTATATGGAGATACAATATTATCATGAAATTAATGAAAGTGGACAGAGCTACCCTAAGGGGTAAACAGTCCATGAATAGGCATATTTATATTTTTAATGCCAAATTGTGATTGAGCCTTCCTGGACCATTGGCTAGGCCTACCGTATGCTATAAAGGTGTTCATGCAATATAACAGTACACCACAGTTACTTTACAAGCTACTTTACCTATAGGCATATAATCTAGGCCTACTTGCAACATATTCTGAAATGTCACCTTCTAAGATTGCCTACAATTACAGTAATTGTAGTCTGGATATCAGTATTTTTAGCTAACATTCCACTCCTGTCATTTGCCATTTGCCTTTCAGGAAACTCATCGTTCAATATGCAGGCAGATATACGGTGCAGTTGCTGATTGGTAGTTGGAAACATACAGATCCTATTCAATTCTTCAAATTCTTAATTATATGGTTGGAAGCAGCATTAATATATTCCATGACAACGTAATGGAACATGGGGTGCGTGCAAACTTGGAACAATATATCATTTTAAGAACAACAACATACAATGTATGGAGGCAGTGTTAATGCAAGATCATGTTGTCTAAAATGGCTAGAGATTGTTGGATGCGCGCTGTGTTAAGAAGCAGTGCGGCTTGGTTGGGTTGGGTTGTGTATCGGAGGTCTCATGACTTTCAACCTTCGTCTCTCCCGAGCCGGTACGGGAGTTGTAGCGATGAGACAAGTGAGTAGCTACTAAAAACAATTGGATACCACGAAATTGGGGAGAAAAAATGGGTAGAATTCAACAACAAAAAATATATATATTTTTTAAATGGCTAGAGAGGCCTTAGTAATGAGAAAGAAATAATGATATATGGAAAAAATATTAGCCTACAAGATTTAATTGAGCTACAGCACGTTTGCTTCAGTTGCATCCTGTTAATGAGAGGAAAGAAACACAACTCACCAGTCTTCATTCCTCGCACATGCAGATCATCATGACGTGACTTGCTTACATTTTTACGATTTTGTTATGCTCATTTCAGTTACCTAGTATTTGTCCCTCTCTTAAAGGAAACTTTCTGAATGGATTTAGAATTAGTCAACACACACACTGTACTTTGGCAAATGACAGGAGTAGCAAGGAGGGATATATGTAGCCTATAACAGCAGAACAGAGGAGGCAACCACGCTATAACAGCGCTTCTATTGGGGAATTCCACGTAATGATGCTGTGCTGATAAATTGCAACACTGTTCGTCACCGTTAGATGTCACTCTTCTCCTCTTGGTCGACCGTGTAACAGCGTTTTTTCCCCAATGTGGTACAAGTGGTCCACAATAATTGATGCACAAGAAATCACTGGAAATGTCGAGCAGCATACGGGGGTGATTTGTGAACGCACTTTGACATTGTTGTTTTCATTTCACATTTTAACACCTTTTGTGTTTCGGTTATTTGTCCTTGACTAACATGATGTATTATTATATTTCATAATACTAGTAATACAACTCAACAGATAACAGCATTGTTCGAATATTATTCATTACATTAACTATTATTATTTGTATTATAGTAGCATTATATGCCAAAACAACACATTAGAAAACATGAAATTAATGTTAGGCTACAACTCGCAAATGTTTATACATTTGGCTTAGCCTATAACGATGGGAATCAATTATTTGGATACAGTAGTGAGTAGTCTAATGGTAAAAATGATGGTATCTTTTTTTTTCAATATAAATCCACTTGAACATAGCTTAATAGTATATATGCCTTGAGAGTGCAGCGGTCTGGTAGCTTTTGTTCCCAGAGTAGAGACTCCTAAAAAAATGATTTAGCGAATGCAGTAGAGGGAGGAGGGGAGACAGATGGAAGAGGGTAGTTCGTGGGAAAAGCTACAACGTGAATATGCGTGTGAGGCAGCGACACTGGGATATAGAGGAGAGAGCACGAGATGCTGACAGATTCCTGATAGATGTGCAAAATGGCGCAAGCAAGTTCTACCCCTGCGAGCCACCAATTGTTGTAGTTCATGAACATGAAGAGCTAGCTGTATGTCTCTTTTCTTCCGATCGCCTCACGTTGTTTTTAGTATCGTAATATATTTCAAAGTGATTAAATGGCTACCAGAAGGCTCTGCCTTGTTCCATGCATTTTTGGATTGCTCCTCAACGCTTTAGTCGGTAAGTGTTTATTGATATCCTTTCTAGGCTACTACTACCTCTGCAGGATAACACCTTTTGGGAACGGAACCGCCTTTTGCCCCTATCAGAAGCGGGTGCTGCAGACCAAAGATAGTGCATAATATCTAGCCCTATATTTCTAGACCGTCTCCGCTGCAGACATGGTTGGACGAAACTATAGGAGCATCTCGGCTGGACGTGAACTTGACCATATTCTTCTCTTGCGTTTATTCCTTGAACGTTCATCTTCATTTGGGGAATTCAGTTCCATGCAGCATGTGTATTATATTAGTGTGTTTTGTGAATGTGTGCTAATGGAATTTAGAACCCGATATTTCTGTAGCAATGATCTCACTCTTGAGCCGGTGGTGATGTGTAGCTGGCACGAACTTGTTTGACACTCTTTGAAAATATTCTCACATTAGCCTATATAACAACATGGTTGTTGCTTAAAAAATGAATCTTGAATCCATGCGCCCTATTGTTTTATTGTACTGTTGCCACGTGCAGCAGCCTACGTCCTAGAAAACACATAGGTTAACCCACATAGGGTCTGATGCATAATTGTGTAAAAACCTCAGAGCCGGAAAATGATATAGGCAGATTATGATGATGATGATAGGCTCCTACCATTGGAGCCTACGACTTGAACCAAGAAAAAGTGGTAGGCTAATTATTATCATAATTATGATGATATTGATAATAATAATAATAGCCTAATAATAGGCCTAACAATAATAATAACAACAACAACAATAGGTTATTGATTGGGATTGTATGATGTTTAAGTAGGCTAGCCTATTAATCTAATGTGTTAAAAATAAGAATGATAATTGTTTATACCCATTATGGTCCATGTGGTTCTTAGGTGTGTGCGTGTGCGCGTGCGTGTGTGTCCTGTTGTGTTGGTTTGTGCCAAATACATTCTCTGTGCCAAAGAGTGCTTGAAAAACGAGGATCTCCTTCCTTTCTTTGTTGGCTGTGGTCACTATGAATCTTTACCATTGATACACACAAACCAGCCTTTCATGCATTGATGGAATGTTATAACTTTTGAAATTCTATTTTATTGCCATTCCCAATATGTTCTGCCATCTCTCTGCCTCCTTTTCCCCGCCACTTATGAAAAGTACATTTAAATATTGTGTAGGTAGGTATTTGTGTTATTAATCTAAAATGTAATTAATCTACAACCTAATATTAAACATTTGACATAATAGCAGTGATGTTTGGACAGTTCATACTTGCACTTGTCTGCATAGAGCATATTAGTCTTCTTTTTCTTTATCCGAGCCCTGAACACTGCTGCGCTTATCATCTGTCATAGGGGGAGATATCTTTAATTGAGTGAGTCTTTGTGTAGTCAATTTATTGCTGTGAGAATGAATAAAAAGACAGCAGTTATTGCCCGCTGAGGAGAATATTTGTACAGATGAACTTCTTTTTAAAATGTTCTTGGCTCCTTTGTTCAGTATGATTGACAGTTTTTAGTCCCTCAATGCGAGGCCCCATTTCCCAGCATGTAACCCGGATAGAGGGATGCTTTTATGATGAGCATCATGCCATAGAGACCCACAGGAACACACCACCCATGTAATCACATTTCCAGTAATGGCTGGAGCAGTAGTATGGAGGGTGAGAAAAGAGGAGTGAAGGAGTAAGGAAGGAGGAGTGAAGGAGTAAGGAAGGAGGGGTAAAGGAGTAAGGAAAGAGGAGTGATGGAGTAAGGAAGGAGGAGTGAGGAGTAAGGAAGGAGGAGTGAAGGAGTAAGGAAGGAGGAGTAAAGGAGTAAGGAAGGAGGAGTAAAGGAGTAAGGAAGGAGGAGTGAAGGAGTAAGGGAGGAGAAGTGAAGGAGTAAAGAAGGAGGAGTGAAGGAGTAAAGAAGGAGGAGTGAAGGAGTAAAGAAGGAGGAATGAAGGAGGAGTGAAGGAGTAAAGAAGGAGGAGTGAAGGAGTAAGGAAGGTGGAGTGAAGGAATAAAGAAGGAGGAGTGAAGGAGGAGTGAATGAGTAAGGAAGGAGGAGTGAAGGAATAAAGAAGGAGGAGTGAAAGAGTAAAGGAAGGAGGAGTGAAGGGATAAGGAAGGAGGAGTGAAGGAGTAAAGAAGGTGGAGTGAAGGAGTAAGGAAGGAGGAGTGAAGGAGTAAAGAAGGAGGAGTGAAGGAGTAAGGAAGGGGGAGTGAAGGAATAAGGAAGGAGGAGTGAAGGAGTAAAGAAGGAGGAGTGAAGGAGTAAGGAAGGAGGAGTGAAGGACTAAGGAAGGAGGGGTAAAGGAGTAAGGAAGGAGGAGTGAAGGAGTAAGGAAGGAGGAGTGAAGGAGTAAGGGAGGAGAAGTGAAGGAGTAAAGAAGGAGGAGTGAAGGAGTAAAGAAGGAGGAGTGAAGGGTGTAAAGAAGGAGGAGTGAAGGAGTAAAGAAGGAGGAGTGAAGGAGTAAGGAAGGAGGAGTGAATGAATAAAGAAGGAGGAGTGAAGGAGTAAGGAAGGAGGAGTGAAGGAATAAAAAAGGAGGAGTGAAGGAGGAGTGAAGGAGTAAAGGAAGGAGGAGTGAAGGGGTAAGGAAGGAGGAGTGAAGGAGTAAGGAAGGAGGAGTGAAGGAGGAGTGAAGGAGTAAGGAAGGGGGAGTGAAGGAATAAGGAAGGAGGAGTGAAGGAGTAAAGAAGGAGGAGTGAAGGAGTAAGGAAGGAGGAGTGAAGGAGTAAATAAGGAGGAGTGAAGGGGTAAGGAAGGAGGAGTGGAGTAAAGAAGGAGGAGTGAAGGAGTAAGGAAGGAGGAGTGAGGAAGTAAGGAAGGAGGAGTGGAGTAAAGAAGGAGTAGAGAAGGTGTAAAGGAGGAGGAGTGAAGGGTGTAAAGAAGGAGGAGTGAAGGAGTAAAGAAGGAGGAGTGAAGGAGTAAGGAAGGAGGAGTGGAGTAAAGAAGGAGGAGTGAAGGAGTAAGGAAGGAGGAGTGAATGAATAAAGAAGGAGGAGTGAAGGAGTAAGGAAGGAGGAGTGAAGGAATAAAAAAGGAGGAGTGAAGGAGGAGTGAAGGAGTAAAGGAAGGAGGAGTGAAGGGGTAAGGAAGGAGGAGTGAAGGAGTAAAGAAGGTGGAGTGAAGGAGTAAGGAAGGAGGAGTGAAGGAGTAAAGAAGAAGGAGTAAGGAAGGGGGAGTGAAGGAAAAAGGAAGGAGGAGTGAAGGAGTAAGGAAGGAGGAGTGAAGGAGTAAATAAGGAGGAGTGAAGGGGTAAGGAAGGAGGAGTGGAGTAAAGAAGGAAGAGTGAAGGAGTAAGGAAGGAGGAGTGAAGGAATAAAGAAGGAGGAGTGAAGGAGGAAGGAAGGAGGAGTGAAGGAGTAAAGAAGGATGAGTAAAGGAGTAAGGAAGGAGGAGTGAGGAAGTAAGGAAGGAGGAGTGGAGTAAAGAAGGAGTAGAGAAGGTGTAAAGGAGGAGTGAAGGAGTAAGTAAGGGGGAGTGAGGAAGTAAGGAAGGAGGAGTGAAGGAGTAAGGAAGGAGGAGTGAAGGAGTAAGGAAGAAGGAGTGAAGGAGTAAGGAAGGAGGAGTGAAGGGGTAAAAAAGGAGGAGTGAAGGAGTAAGGAAGGAGGAGTGATGTAGTAAGGAAGGAGGAGTGAAGGTGTAAACACATTTGTAATTCGGGGCCTTTGAGTTCTTTGTGTTTGGCTAGTGAGTGTTATAGGAGGGTTGTTGTGATGTATTCTAGCCGACACATCTGAGAGAAATCAAATAGCTTCAATTGATTTGTTTCACTAATCCTGCAAAGATTGAATCACTTTTTGTGCCGTTTAAAGTTTCAGTCAATATGAGGAAGACCACATTAAACCACTTAGGTAAGAAGGTGTATGGTTAGAAGCTGTAGTGAAGCTTGAATAGAACAGTCTGTTTTTTCTTTTCATTCTGCAAGGTATGACCAGAGGGGTGTGCACTGTTAGATGTTTGTTCAAAATAAAGACAAATAGCAACAACAGCAACAAAAAAAATCATATTGGCTGAGCAACAGCAATGTCTCCCAATTAGCATAAATCGTTCGTATTGTTTTTTTGGATTTGCATCGTGAAACAAATGATTTTGTTAGTCGCATTCACTACAAGGATGCTATTGTTGTTTTCTTGTGTTATTCCTGTGAGACCCTGTAATATAATTATAGCCTGCACACACAACTGTTATTCTTTTGTGTTCGTGTGGTGAAAGATACTGATGAGTAGTCTATACAGAGACCTCAGGTGCACCTATCCCATAGGGAATGACCATGTGTTGACAATGTTATGGACACATATCACCGCCGGACTAGAGGGAACTTGACATAGGAATATTGTTGATTGATGCAGGTGGGGGTTAATGCATTGGCCAGGGTGAGTCATCATCACAATGCAAACACAGTTGTCATTTGTATAAAATGTCCATTTTCTTCGAGCTTATATTGGGACCGTTGTTAGTAGATATTCCTTTTCAATATCATCTTCCTGGTGTTGTGATTAAGTCTGTGGGTCAGCGTATTGCTTTGATCTTTGAAAGGTGAAGGGCACCCTGTTGCAGCTGTGTGTGTGTGTGTGCGTGTGTCTGTGTGTTTATAGTATGAGGAGCAAAAGGAAGGTTCATAATGATTCATAATTGACATGGGTAGATGCCTGTGGATAGGTGTACAATCATATAGTCTTTACTTACAGGGTCGACCCAAGAATTAAAGATAATGTTTTGATATCCCACGGCAAAGTGCTGTAAAAATAGCAGAGGTGTGGAGGTGTGTGACGTTTACCTCCACGATTTGCTGCGGTCAGCGATAGTTTTTTAAAACTTTAGACAGGAAAATGACTGTTGTGGATGTTACACCCTCCGTTATGGATGTTACAGAGTCTGATTGGCTGCTGTCAGAAATAGTTTTTTTAAAACTTTAGACAGGAAAATGACTGTTGTGGATGTTACACCCTCCGTTATGGATGTTACAGAGTCTGATTGGCTGCTGTCAGAGATAGTTTTTTTAAACTTTAGACAGGAAAATGACTGTTGTGGATGTTACACCCTCCGTTATGGATGTTACAGAGTCTGATTGGCTGCTGTCAGAGATAGTTTTTTAAAACTTTAGACAGGAAAATGACTGTTGTGGATGTTACACCCTCCGTTATGGATGTTACAGAGTCTGATTGGCTGCTGTCAGAGATAGTTTTTTAGAACTTTAGACAGGAAAATGACTGTTGTGGATGTTACACCCTCCGTTATGGATGTTACAGAGTCTGATTGGCTGCTGTCAGAAATAGCCATTTCGAAGGAAAGACTTGGCTGAACACAAAAACCATAATTTTATTGTCATTTCTGTTATTACTTTAGAGAGGAAAAAACACCATTATGGATGTAGCCTTGATAGTATACTCCATAGGCTAATGCCAGGCAGGCACTACACTGAATACAATATTTTTTAAATCTATATATACGTATATCAAAATGTCCATTACGAGTTATATATAGACACAAATATGATACTATTTTCATTACACATTTTCTGAAATATTGTATTAAAATATGTAAATGAAGCTATATTAAGGTAACTGCCAAAATAAAGGAAACACCAACATAAAGTGTCTTAATAGGCTGTTTGGCCACCACAAGCCAGAACAGATTCAATTCACCTTGGTATAGATTTTACTAGTGTTTGGAACTCTATTGGAGGGATGTGACACTATTCTTCATGGCCCTAAGCATGGTGGGATGTTAATATCTTAATTAACTCAGGAACCACACCTGTGTGGTTTCTTTCTTCTAATATACTTTGTATCCCTCATTTACTCAAATGTTTCCATTATTTTGGCAGTTACCTGTACATGTGCCTATTCTGCCAACCGGTGGTGTAAAATACTTAAGTAAAAATACTAAATACTTAAGTATTAGTACTACTGAAGTATTTTTGGAGGGTATCTGTACTTTACTTTACTATTTAGATTTTTGTACTTTTATTTCACTACATTCCTAAAGAAAATCATGTACTTTTTACTCCCTACATTTTCACTGAAACCCAAAAGTACTTGTTACATTTTGAATGCCTAGCAGGACAAGAAATGGTCCAATTTACACACTTCTCAAGAGAGTGTGCATCTGTAATTGAGACCTGCCTCTTGATTGCATTGTAATGCTCTGATCCAGATATGTGGCTGTATGGGTCTGATTAGACAACAACAGCAGTGGCTGCTGAAATTGAAGTGCCTCATGTGACACGGGACAAATTACCCAGGAGTGCTTTTTACTGAGGAGGAAATTATGGGAGCATTAAGTATGCATTGTTCTGCAGTGTTCAGGATGCTCACTGTCTGTGATTGATTAAACCAAGCTTTTTATGTGTTTTTGCTCCGCAACAGAATGTGCTGTGATGCAGCTTTGACCGCTTGATCACTAACCATGTTGATAAGAGCTTGGTTATTATTTAGCCAAATGCAGCAGTTTGTTTGTGAGGCTGTGGATGCCTCCCTCCCTCCAGTTCTTCGTACAGTAGCACGGTGGGTTTTATTGAAGGCCAGTAGTAAGCCCGAGCACGAGCCACACTTAGCCAGCAGTTGTCTCTCTCAGCCTGGCAGGCTTCTGGTCTCCCACGGTGGTAATCCCAAACCCCAGGGTCCCCTTTCCCTTGTTAAAGGGAGCATTAAGAGGAGGGGTCTGCCTGACTGTGTGTGCCTCTTTCTCTCTCTTTGACAGTGTGGCTCTGCTCTGACCTCTGGCATCTACAGCTGTGCTGGCCACTCTTCTCCTATTCCACACAGCATAGCACAGCACACAACACACGCATGGCCAGCCAGCCAGCCAGCCATCCCTCCCCTCCTCATCCATAACCCTGACCCCTCTATATCTTAGCTCGCTGCTCAGTGCTTCTGTTGTGCTCATGTGCTGGCAATGCTGTCCACCTCTCTCTGTTTCTCTCTCTCCCCTCTCTCTCTCTCTTCTTACCCGTCTGTTATTACACCTCTCCTCGTCTCCTTTTTTTCATACATGTTGATTACAAAGACCGTGTTGGAAGCAGTCATGAATGTTCCATGTGGACATTAATGTTTAATGTCTTGGAGGCAGTCATCAGTGCTTTGTGAGAGTCCACAGACCTCCGAGTCTATCTGATGACATCGATGAGCCAATCAGTCAAAGCTATCATTTGAAAACCTGCAGGACTCTGCTCTCTCTCCATGCTTTATTCATTTAAAAACCAACTCATTCATTGAATTCATCAGCTTCCTGTTCACCTTAAAAGGACACACTGCAATGCATTCATGAATGTCTCATCTCTGTGAAATACCTTAATAAAGCCATGTTCTGCTGCTGAAATCACTGACATGATAATAACACAGATTCAGTTTGTTGATGTTACTACGGGCGACAAAATACTACTTGCATTGAGACGTTATCTGGGTTTCTGATGCTGGATAACATCTATTAATGCCCTGTGACAGATTTGAAAGCTTGGCATGAACATCCCTTCTATATCCAGAGGTCAGAAACAGAGCCCCTCTGTCTCCTAAGAATATGTATAATGTAACACTTTTGTATCCTCTAACGCTTTATTTGTGTCCAGAAGCTTTTTAGTGTCTAATGGGTGTTTTAGCTTCCAACATTGTTTTGCCCATGACAGGAAGCGTGACTGATTGCCTCTGTACCCGCGTTCTCTTCGTTTGCTGTTCATGTACTGGTAGCTGTGCTGACTGCGCTGGCTTCCTGTGTGTGTGGAGCGCTCAGGCTTTGTTGGGGCAGCGGAGCAGAGCGCTCTGTGCAGGCAGCACGGCCAGCAAGGGGTTAAATATTTCACCACCCCTTTGTTTTTCAGAGGCGGTAGCGCTGATGTCTCTTTGGTCTCGTAGGAGCTTTACTTACCTCGCAGAGAGAGGGAGGGAGGGAAACGGTTTAGAAAGGAGAGCATGTCAATGCATTCCTTGTCTGCACTTAAAGGAGAGTATTCCTGGGATGGGATTTGAGGGATGACGCCGGAGGTCCTCTCTGCTGACCCCTGTGCCGCCCCTCCCGCCCAGATTCCTGGGTCCGAGGCAGGGACTGTTAGTGCTTAGTCCTTCAGCAGCTGAAACCTGATACTGAGAGCACGGAGGTTCAGAAGACTCCGCTAAGCTTGACTTTCATGGCACTTTTAATGGACCTCAGGATCTCGTCACAGTATTTTTGTGCATTCAAATTGCCATCGATAGGGCACACTGTTCACAACGTTGTTATCAGCAAACCGCACACCCACACAACGCCATACACATGGTCTGCGGTTGTGAAGCCGGTTGGACATACTGCCAAATTCTCTAAAACAACGTTGGAGGTGGCTTATGGTAGAGAAATTAACATTCATTTCTCCTCCAACAAGATGCTCCTGTGTAATGATCATGCTGTTTAATCAGCTTCTTGATATGCCACACCTGTCAGGTGGATGGATTATCTTAACAACGGAGAAATGCTAACTAACAGGGATGTATACAAATTTGTGCACAACATTTGAGAGAAATAAGCATTTTGTACATATGGAAAATGTATTTTATTTCAGCTCAGGAACCATGTCATGGGGACCAACACTTTTTACGTTGCATTTATATTTTTGTTCAGTGTAGATGGACACTAGATGGAGAGTCCTCAATCAGCTCTCTCTCTCTCTCTCTCTCTCTCTCTCTCTCATATGTCACCAGGTCAGGGGAAGAGGAAAGAATCTTCCAGTTATGTTACTGTAAGACAAATATGAAATGAGTGCAGCAGATAAAATGATGAAAACACAACAGTCCCCAGTGACCTTGGCCATAATCTTTAGCCTCTTTTTCTATCTGCCCTCAAAAGGCATTGCTCGTGTCTCTGAAAGGCAGACATTTCGAAACCCTCTCTCTGTTGCATTCCACTATTGATCTGAGCAAACCTGTATTCAAGCCATTCAAAATGCAGTCGTTTGAGTTGCTGTCCTAAATGAATGTTTATTACTGCCTACAAACACCTTCTGAATTCCTTTTTATCCATGGCAGAAGAAGCAGATTTCAAAGTGACAATCACATCATCACTGACACCTTGCTCTTGGTGTTGATGATTGGCCCTGCAGGTGATAACAGAGTAAGGAAACATCAATGTGGCCCAGCAATAGGGCTGGGAATTACCAGGGACCTCACAATACGATGTTGTCACAATACTTATGTGCCGATACAATACTGTATGTATTGCGATTCTCACGATTCTCATGATATCTATTGTGATTAGATACTGTGATTTTATTGCGATTCGATGTTCCAAACATATTGCTCCTCATATGTCTGCTGCAGAGGGACAAGAGAGAGCCATGAGAAAACACGTTTGGATCAGTCATGGAAATAAAAGTGCTGAAAAACAAATTGCCTCCCTATTTAAAAAGATGATGGAGAACAAGAACAAGCTAAAAAAAATACTGGAGTTTTGGTGCAGGTGAAGCCATTTAGCGGAATAATAATATTGCGATATTGTCAAACGATACGATATATCAACAAAAATAATATCCTGATATGCAGTGGTGTAAAGTACTTAAGTAAAAATACTTGAAAGTACTACTTAAGTAGTTTCTTGGGGGGTATCTGTACTTTACTATTTATTTTTTGGAAAACTTTTACACAACATTCCTAAAGAAAATAATGTACTTTTTATTCCATACATTTTCTCTGACACCCAAAAGTACTTGTTACATTTTGAATGCTTAGCAGGACAGGAAAATTCACACACTTATCAAGAGAACATCCCTGGTCATCCCTACTACCTCTGATCTGGCAGACTCACTAAACACAAATGCTTTGTTTGTAAATGATGTCTGAGTGTTGGAGTGTTCCCCTGGCTATCCGTAAATACATTTAAAAAAGAAAATTGTGCCGTTATACGAGTTATCATTTTACTTTTACTTTTGATACTTAAGTATAAACCAAAGTACTTTTTGCCTTTTTACTTGAGTAGTATTTCACTTCTACTTAAGTCATTTTCTTTTAAAGTATCTTTACTTTTACACAAGTATGACAGTTGAGTAGTTTTTCTGTATCAATGTTTTTCCTCCATCACTAGCCAGCGGTGTGTTCTGTTTGTTGCGAGAGCAGAACGAGACAGTATTGAGTGCATCATGTCTCAAAGGCAATAGGTAGGCGGATTGTCAACAGCACATCAAGGTGGTTTATTATGGGACTGGAAGCTGGCAGACAGTGGCATGCACAGTAATCACAGTGTACAGTTATTCTGCTTTTTTATTCTATAGCACACATCAATATCTGCAACCACAACTCCATGGTTGCTCTGTGTTTAGAAAGGATTGACCAGTCTGTTCTTTCTACATTCACCTGGCTGTCTATTCTCTTGTGCTTGTAGGTGTGGATCGTTCATTGTCACTGTGCTGAAAAATATGTTCTTGCTAGTGAGTGTGAATGAATGAATTCTCCTGAGACCAAACTCTAACCTAGCTTGCTAAGGCTGTTTGCTCATGAGCGCTGTGTGTATTTTCTGTGTAGCTGTGTAGGTGTAACGTATGTATTTCTCTTCTATTTGTGTAGGTGTGACATCGGGAGCAGAGCTCTCCTTCACGCTGGAGCCCAGTGACATCATCGCGGTGCAGGAGCAGCCCCTCATGCTGCACTGTCAGGTGGACGGCATCCCACCAATCACCACGCAGTGGAGGCGGAACGGAGTCCTCCTGGTGGTTGACCAATACTACACCATGTTCCACAACGGCACTCTGCTGATTGGACGCTTCCAGAGGACCAAGTCTGACGGCTCAACTGATGAAGGGGATTATGAGTGCGTGGGCCAGAACTCCTTTGGTCTGGTGGTGAGCCGCAGGGCCAGGGTGCAGGCCGCCAGTAAGTTTTTATTTCACCTTTATTTAACCAGGTAGGCTAGTTGAGAACAAGTTCTCATTTACAACTGCGACCTGGCCAAGATAAAGCATAGCAGTGTGAACAGACAACAACACAGAGTTACACATGGAGTAAACAATAAACAAGTCAATAACACAGTAGAAAAAAAATAAAGAGTCTATGTACATTGTGTGCAAAAGGCATGAGGAGGTAGGCGAATAATTACAATTTAGCAGATTAACACTGGAGTGATAAATGATCAGATGGTCATGTGCAGGTAGAGATACTGGTGTGCAAAAGAGCAGAAACGTAAATAAATATGAACAGTATGGGGATGAGGTAGGTAAATTGGGTGGGCTATTTACCGATGTACTATGTACAGCTGCAGCGATCGGTTAGCTGCTCAGATAGCAGATGCTTGAAGTTGGTGAGAGGGATAAAAGTCTCTAACTTCAGCGATTTTTGCAATTCGTTCCAGTCACAGGCAACAGAGAACTATAAAGAGGCGGCCAAATGAGGTCTTGGCTTTAGGGATGATCAGTGAGATACACCTACTGGAGCGCGTGCTACGGGTGGGTGTTGCCATCGTGACCAGTGAACTGAGATAAGGCGGAGCTTTACCTAGCATGGACATGTAGATGACCTGGAGCCAGTGGGTCTGGCGACAAATATGTAGCGAGGGCCAGCCGACTAGAGCATACAGGTCGCAGTGGTGGGTGGTATAAGGTGCTTTAGTAACAATACGGATGGCAATGTGATAAACTGCATCCAGTTTGCTGAATAGAGTATTGGAAGCTATTTTGTAGATGACATCGCCGAAGTCGGGGATCGGTAGGATAGTCAGTTTTACTAGGTGTTCCTTTAATAACCTTGCTACGGGATTATTACTGCCATGGTAGTACCATGTTATTACAATGTTATTGAAAAGCATAATTAGCCATTTCCAACATATTACCAACATTGGTAATAGGAGAGGTATTTGTTGATTGCTAGCAAGTTTGGCTCAATGAATACAATGAATATGAATACAATAACTAAATAATATGTAGGTTTAAGTTTAAATCTGCAGAACTTTTTGCCATCACTATTGTTGGAAGGTGGTGAAATCTGACATTGGGTTCGTCAACCCATGTCTACAGAATGTCTCTCATGTAGCCGACCGCTGCTGGATACGTGGCTATACAGTCAGAGTAACCAACAGGCTACTGTATTTACCAAGCTTTAATATTGGAGCCACATTATGTTTGGATGAGCCCAATATGAGCGACTTAGGGAGCCAGGGAGATGGATTTGATGGTTTGCCTTATTTACACAGATACATTAGCATTTTGGATTTTGCCCTCCCTTCGTGTTGTCCCTGGTAATATTTCATAATCTGTACTCTTCTCTGTAATTTACTATTAGCAAGCCTTTATACTTGACGTTCACACTGCGTTCTTGTGCCTGCTGTAATCTCAAAGTGTTACTGATCGCCCTGTTGCTGGTTGCTGGCACCAAGATGAATTTTCTAGGCTCCGCTCTAGCAACAAAGCTCTTTTTTGGATTCACTTGAGTTCCACGTCAAGTGCTAAGCATTGCAACCATGGCCATAAGCAAAGAGGAAATGGAACCATGGCCATAAGCAAAGAGGAAAACGCTCATCCAGAGGCGGCGCTCCTAGAGGCCGGGCACTTTAATGCACGGAAACTCAAATCAGCATGTTAAATGTGCAACCAGAGAAAAAAAAACTCTAGACCACCTTACCCCACATACAGAGATGCATACAAAGCTCTCCCTCGCCCTCCATTTGGCAAATCTGACCTTAATTCTATCCTGATTCCTGCTTACAAGCAAAAACTAAAGCAGGAAGCACCAGTGACTCGGTCAATAAGAAAGTGGAGTAATTCCAGTAGAGCCTGCTGAGGGGAGGACCGGCTCATAATAATGTCTGGTATGGAGTCAATGTAGTGGTCTCAACTAGAGGTCGACCGATTATGATTTTTCAACGCCGATACCGATTATGGGAGGACCAAAAAAGCCGATTAATCGGCCGATTTTTTCCCGATGTGTTTATTTATTTGTAATAATGACAATTACAACAATACTGAATGAACACTTTTATTTTAACTTAATATAATACATCAATAAAATCAATTTAGCCTCAAATAAATAATGAAACATGTTCAATTTGGTTTAAATAATGCAAAAAAAAGTGTTGGAGAAGAAATTAAAAGTGCAATTATGTGCCATGTAAAAAAGCTAACGTTTAAGTTCCTTGCTCAGAACATGAGAACATATGAAAGCTGGTGATTCCTTTTAACATGAGTCTTCAATATTCCCAGGTAAGAAGTTTTAGGTTGTAGTTATTTTTGGAATATTTCTCTCTATACTGTTTGTATTTCATATACCTTTGACTATTGGATGTTCTTATAGGCACTATAGTATTGCCAGTGTAACATTATAGCTTCCGTCCCTCTCCTCGCCCCTATCTGGGCTCGAACCAGGAACACATCAACAACAGCCACCCTCGAAGCATCGTTACCCATCGCTCCACAAAAGCCGCAGAGCAAGGGAAACAACTACTTCAAGGTCTCAGAGCGAGTTACGTCACCGATTGAAAGACTATTAGCGCACACCCTGCTAACCAGCTAGCCATTTCACATCGGTTACACCAGCCTAATCTCGGAGTTGATAGGCTTGAAATCATAAACAGCTCAATGCTTGAAGCACAGGGAAGAGCTGCTGGCAAACGCACGAAAGTGCTGTTTGAATGAATGCTTACGAGCCTGCTGCTGCCTACCACCGCTCAGTCAGACTGCTCTATCGAATATCAAATCCTAGACTTAATTATAACATAATAACACACAGAAATACGAGCCTTGGGTCATTAATATGGTAAAATCCAGAAACTATCATTTCGAAAACAAAACATTTATTCTTTCAGTGAAATACGGAACCGTTCCGTATTTTATCTAAAGGGTGGCATCCATAAGTCTAAATTCCTGTTACATTGCACAACCTTCAATGTTATGTCATAATTGCGTAAAATTCTGGCAAATTAGTTCGCAACGAGCCAGGCGGCCCAAACTGTTGCATATACCCTGACTCTGCGTGCAATGAACGCAAGAGAAGTGACACAATTTCCCTAGTTTAATATTGCCTGCTAACCTGGATTTATTTTAACTAAATATGCAGGTTTAAAAAAGTATACATCTGTGTATTGATTTTAAGAAAGGGGTTGATGTTTATGGTTAGGTACATTCGTGCAACGATTGTGCTTTTTTCGCAAATGCGCTTTTGTTAAGTCATCCCCCGTTTGGCGAAGTTGGTCTTCACACAGTTTGCAATGAGCCAGACGGCCCAAACTGCTGCATATAGCCTGACTCTGTTGCACAGAACGCAAGAGAAGTGACACAATTTCCCTAGTTAAAAGAAATTAATGTTAGCAGGCAATATTAACTAAATTCGCAGATTTAAAAATATATACTTGTGTATTGATTTTAAGAAAGGCGTTAATGTTTATGGTTAGGTACACATTGGTGCAACGACAGTGCTTTTTTCGCGAATGCTCTTGTTAAATAACCGTTTGGCGAAGTAGGCTATGATTCAATGATAAATTAACAGGCACCGCATCGATTATATGCAACGCAGGACAAGCTAGATAAACTAGTAATATCATCAACCATGTGTAGTTAACTTGTGATTATGTTAAGATTTTTTATAAGATACGTTTAATGCTAGCTAGCACTTTACCATGGCTCCTTGCTGCACTCGCATAACAGGTAGTCAGCCTGCCCGGTCTCCTCGTGGAGTGCAATGTAATCGGCCATGATCGGTGTCCAAAAATGCCGATTACCGATTGTTATGAAAACTTGAAATCGGCCCTAATTAGTCGGCTATTCCGATTAATCGGTCGACCTCTAGTCTCAACCACATGGAAACCATGTTTTTGATGTGTTTGATACCATTCCGCTGACTCTATTCCAGCCATTATTATGAGCCGTACTCCCCTCAGCAGCCTCCACTGGAGTTAGTCTCAAAGTGAATGTGTTATGTTATGTGGCGCTTGTTATTTTCAGAAGGTCTTGTCTCCTTGCTTCACGAGGCTTCGGGTCGTTGTAACTGAACAGTGAAGTGACCATAGAGCAGAGGGTTGGTGGTGTCTTAAGTAAGGCAGCCACAGTAATTGATGTGGTCTCCAAGCTTGTGCAGCAGCCTTTGTCCTTTAACGGCTAATAGAGAACCCTTTGTGTTGAACTCTGTACCTTCATATGTTTGTTAATGATGATGTGGTGTTCTCCAGCGCTCCATTGCTGTGCAGTGCTGGAGAACAATAGACAAACCCATGTGTTTCTGTGGAAGAAAAAAAACAGCATATGTCACTGCCTTACATTGGAGAACAATGGGTCAGTTGAATGTTTAGTATTCTTTTAAAAACCCTTTGTGCTTGCACACACACACACACACACACACACACACACACACACACACACACACACACACACACACACACACTTGCCTACAATATAGTAACTCAAATGCACAGGCATCCTCTCCCTGCAGAGGTCGTGGGGAGCAATCAAAGCAGCACCTTTGTGATACTGTACAGTTAAGCGTTTCTGAAAGCTCTTCTGTACTGCGTCGAGTTACACACTGACAGACAAAGGCTGGCAGAGGGCTTAGATTCCTGCCCTGTGTGTAACACAGGCCAGGAAGGAGACAGCTCACTGCTGTGCTGTTGTGTCCATGCAGCCTCGCCGCTCAATGGGACCGAGGTGGCTAAGTGGTCACGGGGAGGGCCTTGCATCTCGCAGGCCACGGGAAAAAGTCATCATTGCTCAGTGGCGCCGCCAGACACAAGAAACCTCTTAAAACCTCCGTAGGGAGGCTTTCTCTCAAAAGTCAGCCCATAGTTACCGTTTCAGTTTCTCCCCGCTTTTACATGAGAGAAAATCCTGGATTTGACTATTCCATGACTTCTTATTTATGATTTAGTGGTCTGAGGGTGGAGTGGATGTACAACTGGGGGGGGGGGTGAAATGAAAATCGGTCCCCCTTAATAGGGTGACTGACAGCTCAGCACCCGAGGAGTATTATTTTTTATTTGACCTTTATTTAATCGGGCAAGTCAGTTAAGAACTAATTCTTATTTACAATGACAGCCTACCCCTGGTCAAACCTGGGCCAATTAGAATATTCACTGCTGAGGGGGACGGCTAATATTAGGTCTTGTCTTGTCAGCTGTAGAGCTCAGCTGTAGAGCTGGTATTACAAACAACATTTCATATACAGTGATACAATGAATGTGTCACACAATGAATCTACTCATGTATCCACACCTGGCCAGCACAGATCTCTCTGATCTCTCTGAATGTGCTCCACAATCTGACTACAGGATGAACTAGGATGTAATGTTATGTGCAGACAACTTCTTTCTCTCTGTGTCATGTTGAAGCGCATTGCATCGGGTGGTAAGGCTTTTTCCACCACTGACTGCTCCTGAAAAGATAATAGTGTGTTCTCTTCTCTTCTGGGCTTCCTTCCTTTTTGTTCTTCAGGGTCACTTAAATGGTTGACCCCTGCCCTGTGACTCATATTGATCAGTTTAAGGATTACTGATGGTCTGGAGGTCACATTCTGACATTATGGCCTTTGACCCCTAAGGAGGGGGTGTTGAGAAAGGGCCCCATTCTAATGAAGCATGTGATATTTATCTTCTGGGAATGGGGAAGCGCGGAGTCCTGACATGCCTACCATATGATAGTAACCGTGTGTGTGTGCGTGCCAATGCTGGACTCAGGGAATTGATGTCTTTGTTGAGTGACAAAGAGAAGCTAAGGGCAGGGCCTTCTCCTTAATGAATCTTTACTTGGTTACCTGAGCCTGCAGGACACCAGGCTTCAGGACAGGAGGAAGCAATCATAGTGAAAAAGAACAGCTGGGCAATTCCACAGTAACGGAATTGACAATTCCACGGTAACGAAATTGACAATTCCACGGTAACGGAATTCCATGGTAACGGAATTCCATGGTAACGCTTTGACAAAGTTTAACAAACCATACAACTCTATGCACAAGGACTACTTTTAACAATGTCCAATGAAAAATGTACACAAAAACTAATTTAGTGGGAGAACTGTGCAGATGCCAGCTTTGGTAACATAATTACAGTAAAATCTCCCTCAGGTTTTTATGCGACCACGTTTTCTTAAAACTCTGTTAAATATCTGCTCTGAATGAAGATTAAAAGATGTCTGCAGAAAGAATGAGATGTCAGCTATGACAAGACACATTGAGTTAAAAATATATATTTTGGTGATTGAACCACAGTAAGTAAAGTGGAAACTACGTTTCAACGTCCATGGACATCCAGTGTTGGTCGGTGCTCAGTGGGTGAGGATGCTGGTTACAGGAAATGGAAAGAGAGGTGCTCAGTGGGTGAGGATGCTGGTTACAGGAAATGGAAAGAGAGGGGCTCAGTGGGTGAGGATGCTGGTTACAGGAAATGGAAAGAGAGGGGCTCAGTGGGTGAGGATGCTGGTTACAGGAAATGGAAAGAGAGGGGCTAGGTGGGTGAGGATGCTGGTTACAGGAAATGGAAAGAGAGGGGCTCAGTGGGTGAGGATGCTGGTTACAGGAAATGGAAAGAGAGGGGCTCAGTGGGTGAGGATGCTGGTTACAGGAAATGGAAAGAGGGGCTCAGTGGGTGAGGATGCTGGTTACAGGAAATGGAAAGAGAGGGGCTCAGTGGGTGAGGATGCTGGTTACAGGAAATGGAAAGAGAGGGGCTCAGTGGGTGAGGATGCTGGTTACAGGAAATGGAAAGAGAGGGGCTCAGTGGGTGAGGATGCTGGTTACAGGAAATGGAAAGAGAGGGGCTCAGTGGGTGAGGATGCTGGTTACAGGAAATGGAAAGAGAGGGGATCAGTGGGTGAGGATGCTGGTTACAGGAAATGGAAAGAGAGGGGCTCAGTGGGTGAGGATGCTGGTTACAGGAAATGGAAAGAGAGGGGCTCAGTGGGTGAGGATGCTGGTTACAGGAAAAGGAAAGAGAGGGGCTCAGTGGGTGAGGATGCTGGTTACAGGAAATGGAAAGAGAGGGGCTCAGTGGGTGAGGATGCTGGTTACAGGAAATGGAAAGAGAGGGGCTCAGTGGGTGAGGATGCTGGTTACATTAAATGGAAAGAGAGGGGCTCAGTGGGTGAGGATGCTGGTTACAGGAAATGGAAAGAGAGGGGCTCAGTGGGTGAGGATGCTGGTTACAGGAAATGGAAAGAGAGGGGCTCAGTGGGTGAGGATGCTGGTTACAGAAAATGGAAAGAGAGGGGCTCAGTGGGTGAGGATGCTGGTTACAGGAAATGGAAAGAGAGGGGCTCAGTGGGTGAGGATGCTGGTTACAGGAAATGGAAAGAGAGGGGCTCAGTGGGTGAGGATGCTGGTTACAGGAAATGGAAAGAGAGGGGCTCAGTGGGTGAGGATGCTGGTTACAGGAACTGGAAAGAGAGGTGCTCAGTGGGTGAGGATGCTGGTTACAGGAAATGGAAAGAGAGGGGCTGAGGTGTCAGTAGGAGCTTGCAGAGGTGACATTAACTGGAGGGGAGAGAGAAAGGGAGGTTGTCCAGACTCATACTGTTATAACACTCTTTGTTTGACCACCAGACAACAGAAAGACAAAGAAAACAGTTATGAGCTGAACACAACAGTATGCCAGTGGAAGGGAGGACAGTAGCAGGTGACCCAACTGTGGTTTGTGACTATTAGGATTTCCCATTGTAGCCAATTCAGTTGCAGTAATTCCATTACTGATTTGATCGTGGAATAACGAGTTTTAATCACTCAATAATTCATTAACAAAATTGATATCAGTAAAAACACTGTAATTAATTGATAGGTCTACCTTTGCTTGTTACTTCTGTAAGATTTCATTATCCTCTCTCATTAGGTAGAGACATTTGAAAATATCTTAAAGCGTGAAGATATGTGGGTTTTTGGTAAAGGAATTACAAGGCACAAGGCAACATTTCTTAAACTTACAGAAGGAATCATTTCTCCAAAAGTAAATATAAGTGTTGATATTAGTTAGCAGGGGTCTTTACATCAACATTATTGGCTTTTGATGTATTTCTGAAACCTTTCAAGACCTTTTCGGGTAGATGTTTTCTAAGACCCCTTTTCCATCTGTTTACCCACAAATCAAATACATAACTTATGCCAAACTTTTTAAGATGGAAAATGGTTGGAAAATGTATCTATGCCTTTATTTCCCACAAATATAGACTCTTAGCTGTCATTTGACACCCAATTTGATATGCTCCTAAAAGCTTCACATGTTGGTGCTAATGGGTCCTTTTCAATGGAAATGCCCAGCTAGAGAACGGACAAATTGGCTCCGCAGGAATTCACAGCCCCAACGTCCCATGATGCCCATCGTGGCGTGGTCATGTCTATTGTTGTTTGGGAAAATGGTGGTTAAAGCATGATCCTCTCATGTCTTTCGACCTCATGTCAGTAAAGGTCTCTGTGTGCTCCTGGGTGCACTGTCACAGACATGAAATGCTTCTGGGCTTACAAACCAGAATCAATGTCCCTTTGATAGCAGCACGTACAGATGCCCTGCTAGATATGGAGTTTGATCTATAAATCATTACACATCATGAGGGGCTTGAACAATCCACACTGGGTATTGTTATCACATGAAGCAAAATCCATACTTCCTTCTTCGAAAGCAGTGGGTGTAGTTCTTTTTTGAAATTTTTTATATCATCCAGTAGGAGCCTTTGTTTGTTTGTATTTTATTCTTTAGTAAAAGACTGTGATGGACTGGAGTGATTCCCTGCTAGATGGAGCCAATGATGTATATAAAGCCCTGGATTGCTGATGCTATGTGTTGGCAATTGAGGGGCTTTGAAGCCACCGGTCGGCCATATTGGTACTCCCCAGTAGAGCGGTCCTCAACAGGAATGAATTAAATTCTACAGTATTTCAATTAATGTTTCAAGGACAAAATTACATGTATTTAAGTATTTATGTTGTTGTAGTAAGGACAGTAACATTAGTAATCTCTCAAAATTATACTTAATAAGGAAAATGTTTGTGTTTAGCTCATATAATATAATTTAAAAGTATGCATTAAGATGTTCGTAATAGAATAAACTTGGCAAAAACAAATGTAGACATTAATGAATGAATTTCTATAGCTTCCAAAATATGATTTACAACGGTGGGGCAGTGCCAAGATGGATGCGCGGTATCTTCAGTCATCTAGTGTATATATAAATCATTGGATGAAGCGCAGTGGCTCACTCACTGGAGGAGACATAAGAAGAGATGTGGCAAAAGTGAAACAGCTCTGCTCTTCTTTCATCCCAGGGAGGAGGGAGAGGTGAAGGAGGGGAGTTGTCTCTCACACCTTCCTCCCTTTCAGAGTTTGAACTACACATTGATAATCTCAGTGTACACCATCATGGCCTCTCTGTCTCTCCACATATACCCAGCCAGTAGAGAGCAGGGAAGAAGTGTTGATGGGAAGTGAAAAAATGCTATGATGATGTTATGTTATCAGCCTCTGAATGTTTCCGTTTCTGTTAGATGCCTCTACAGCTCTCAACTGTTCCTGTATTGCGCTTTTGGGGGGTTGTCTAAATAGTTGGTGCAGAGGATTGTGATACAGGAAGTGTGAAAGTGAAGTAGCTATAAGGAAGGGAGGAACACAGAGGCAGACAGGAGTGCTGGGTTATGTTCTGCCAGTGCAGCAGGCCTCTCCTAGGGAAGACACTAATAGGCAACCTCCAGCAGGGGCAGTTTAGCATATGAGAGAGGCTTGAACCATTTCAGATCTCTTTTATCCTTTTAGGGCCCACCAGTAGAGAAATACATTTGAGACGGGAAGGAAGTGGAGACCTTTTTTCTCTCCTTTAAAGAGAGGTTCGTTACTCAAGACTTCTAAAGATCAAAGTTTTTTTTCTTTTTCTCGTGTATTTGTCTGTGTTGGGGCTCATGCTCAATTTGTACTTTAGGCTAATTTGTGCTGCATTACAGCCTTGCTCCCTGCACCACGGCTCCGTGGCAGTCCCAGTGACAGGCAGGCAGTGCTGCCATGCAAATGGTGGCGCGATTAGTGAAGCCTCTTTATAGTCCCCCTCAGATAAAGTGTCCCGCCCGGCCCTCAACCCCATCCACCATAAATTGATCTTCTTATTTACTTGTCTGCCATGTGTGAGCTCTCTGCTGGGAGCTGATGCAGCATGGGCTCCCCGTCGGCCCGCTCAATTGGCCAGCCGTCCAGGAAACACTTATTTTTGTAAATGTTATCTCTTTGATGGCTTTGCCTCTCTCCCTCTCCTTCTCCATCTCTCCCTCCTGTTTCTCTTGGAGTTCCTCATTAGCTTAGGCTCAGGAAGCTTTTCATCATTTCAATTAATTACAGTGCTGAGTATAGTAGACCGGTCGGACCAGCGGTTTCCTTAATGGTCCTCCTTTTATACCCCACACGCACGCCTGTCACCAGGCAACTGATCATAAAAGCCCTCGCTTACAAAATAGGATCAATCGAAATGACAGGCTTTTGTCCCCTTTTTTATGCATTAATTGGAAAGAGTTTAAGCTTTGTTAAGTTATAATTTATTTTAATTCTGGGGCCCATTCAGGCTCTGAGTCTGTAATTGACCTGGGTAACCCTGGGGGATCAAGAGAAGCACGGTGGGGTGTTGGGTGGAGAAAAGGAGAGGCCAAACATGAAGAGTGAAGGTGAAAATAGACAATAGGTACAACTCCATTCTGACTACCATTTGTGTGTGTTTTCTATACATACAGTATCCCAGACAGCTACACTGTAGAACCTCCCCTGCTTCAGTATTGTAGCACTACATTTCCCTCCCAGCCTTACGCTGGGATGTTGAATGAGAGTTTATAAAATAGAAGATTGCAGGGCTGTCAGGGATATAAGAGGAGCAGAATGGAAGAGAGAGAGAGGCTACCTGTAACAGCACTGCAGGGCTGTCATCTGGGCGAACGTAACTATCAGTTCCTCTTAAATCATATCAAAGGTTTTGTATTGAAGTCAATGTACCCAAGCGAGTGCTATTGAGGCTACTGTAAATCTTCATGGCAAAACAGTGTGTTTTAATCAGTTATTTGGTTACTTGAATACATTTAGTATAGTTTTATCTAAAAAAAAGATGATGTTTCACTATTAAAATTTTGCTTAAATTCACTGAGTAGGATGGTCCTCCCCTTCCTCATCTGAGGAGCCTCCACTGGCATTGAGAAGATAATTGTAGTAGTCAATATCCAAGATATCCGTAAATTCCTCAAGATCAAAAAGGATGCCACCACTTTGCCTTGGAGCAATCAAATCAAATCACATTTTATTGTTCACGTGAGCTGAATACAACAGGTGTAGACCTTACAGTGAAATGCTGAATACAACAGGTGTAGACCTTACAGTGAAATGCTGAATACAACAGGTGTAGACCTTACAGTGAAATGCTGAATACAACAGGTGTAGACCTTACAGTGAAATGCTGAATACAACAGGTGTAGACCTTACAGTGAAATGCTGAATACAACAGGTGTAGACCTTACAGTGAAATGCTGAATACAACAGGTAGACCTTACAGTGAAATGCTGAATACAACAGGTAGACCTTACAGTGAAATGCTGAATACAACAGGTGTAGACCTTACAGTGAAATGCTGAATACAACAGGTGTAGACCTTACAGTGAAATGCTGAATACAACAGGTGTAGACCTTACAGTGAAATGCTGAATACAACAGGTGTAGACCTTACAGTGAAATGCTGAATACAACAGGTGTAGACCTTACAGTGAAATGCTGAATACAACAGGTGTAGACCTTACAGTGAAATGCTGAATACAACAGGTAGACCTTACAGTGAAATGCTGAATACAACAGGTGTAGACCTTACAGTGAAATGCTGAATACAACAGGTGTAGACCTTACAGTGAAATGCTGAATACAACAGGTGTAGACCTTACAGTGAAATGCTGAATACAACAGGTGTAGACCTTACAGTGAAATGCTGAATACAACAGGTAGACCTTACAGTGAAATGCTGAATACAACAGGTGTAGACCTTACAGTGAAATGCTGAATACAACAGGTGTAGACCTTACAGTGAAATGCTGAATACAACAGGTGTAGACCTTACAGTGAAATGCTGAATACAACAGGTGTAGACCTTACAGTGAAATGCTGAATACAACAGGTGTAGACCTTACAGTGAAATGCTGAATACAACAGGTAGACCTTACAGTGAAATGCTGAATACAACAGGTGTAGACCTTACAGTGAAATGCTGAATACAACAGGTGTAGACCTTACAGTGAAATGCTGAATACAACAGGTGTAGACCTTACAGTGAAATGCTGAATACAACAGGTGTAGACCTTACAGTGAAATGCTGAATACAACAGGTGTAGACCTTACAGTGAAATGCTGAATACAACAGGTGTAGACCTTACAGTGAAATGCTGAATACAACAGGTGTAGACCTTACAGTGAAATGCTGAATACAACAGGTAGACCTTACAGTGAAATGCTGAATACAACAGGTGTAGACCTTACAGTGAAATGCTGAATACAACAGGTGTAGACCTTACAGTGAAATGCTGAATACAACAGGTGTAGACCTTACAGTGAAATGCTGAATACAACAGGTGTAGACCTTACAGTGAAATGCTGAATACAACAGGTGTAGACCTTACAGTGAAATGCTGAATACAACAGGTGTAGACCTTACAGTGAAATGCTGAATACAACAGGTGTAGACCTTACAGTGAAATGCATACTTACAAGCCCTTAATCAACAATGCAGTTTTAAGAAAATACCTAAAAAAATAAATAATTAAGTAACAAATCATTAAAGAGCAGCAGTAAACGAACAAAATCGAGGCTATATACAGGGAGTACCGGTATAGAGTCAGTGTGAAGAGGGCACCGATAGTAGAGGTAATTGAGGTAATATGTACATGTAGGTAGAGTTATTAAAGTGACTGTGCATAGATAATAACAGAGAGAAGTAGCCAATCAAATCAAATCCAATTGTATTTGTCACATACACATGGTTAGCAGATGTTAATGCGAGTGTAGCGAAATGCTTGTGCTTCTAGTTCCGACAATGCAGCATAAAAGGGTGGGGGGGCAATGCAAATATTCTGGGTAGCCATTTGATTAGATGTTCAGGAGTCTTATGACTTGGGGGGTAGAAGCTGTTTAGAAGTCTCTTGGACCTAGACTTGGCGCTCCGGTATTGCTTGCCGTGTGGTAGCAGAGAGAACAGTCTATGACTAGGGTGGCTGGAGTCTTTGACAATTTCTAGGGCCTTCCTCTGACACCGCTTGGTATAGAAGTCCTGGAGGGCAGGAAGCTTGGCCCCAGTGATGTACGGGACCATATGTACTACCCTCTGTACTGCCTTGTGGTTGGAGGCCGAGCAGTTGCATAACAGGCAGTGATGCAACCCATCAGGATGCTCTCGATGGTGCAGCTGTAGAACATTTTGAGGATCTGAGGACCTATGCCAAGTCTTTTCAGTCCCCTGAGGGGGAATAGGTTTTGTTGTGCCCTCTTCACAACTGTCTTGGTGTGCTTGGGCCATGTTAGTTCGTTGGTGATGTAGACACCAAGGAACTGGAAGCTCTCAACCTGTTCCATTACAGAATGGGGGCGTGCTCTGTCCTCCTTTTCCTGTAGTCCACAATCATATCCTTTGTCTTGATCATGTTGGGGGAGGGGTTGTTGTCCTGGCACCACACGACCAGGTCTCTGACCTCCTCCCTATAGGCTGTCGCGTCGTTGTCGGTGATCAGGCCTACCACTGTTGTGTCATCGGCCAATTGAATGATGGTGTTGGAGTCGTGCCTGGCCATGCAGTCATGAGTGAACAGGGAGTACAGGAGGGGACTGAGCACACACCCCTGAGGGGCCCCTGTGTTGAGGATCAGCGTAGCGGACGTGTTGTTGCCTACCCTTACCACCTGGGGGAGACCTGTCAGGAAGTCCAGGATCCAGTTGCAGAGGGAGGTGTTTAGTCCCATGGTCCTTAGCTCAGTGATAAGCTTTGAGGGCACTGTGGTGTTGAACGCTGAGCTGTAGTCAATGAATAGCATTCTCACATAGGTGTTCCTTTTGTCCAGGTGGGAAAGGTCAGTGTTGAGTGCAATAGAGATCATCATCTGTGGATCTATTGGGGCGGTATGCAAATTGAAGTGGGTCTAGGGTTTCTGGGATAATGGTGTTGATGTGAGCCATGACCCACCTTTGAAAGCACTTATTGGCTACAGACATGAGTGCTACGGGTCGGTAGTCATTTAGGCAGATTACCTTAGTGTTCTTGGGCACAGGGACTATGGTGGTCTACTTGAAACATGTTGGTATTACAGTCTCAGACAGGGAGAGGTTGAAAATATCAGTGTAGACACTCGGAGTACATGTCATTAAACCCCTACAACTCATCCAGAACGCCGCAGCCCGTCTGGTGTTCAACCTTCCCAAGTTCTCTCACGTCACCCCGCTCCTCCGCTCTCTCCACTGGCTTCCAGTGGAAGCTCGCATCCGCTACAAGACCATGGTGCTTGCCTACAGAGCTGTGAGGGGAACGGCACCTCAGTACCTCCAGGCTCTGATCAGGCCCTACACCCAAACAAGGGCACTGCGTTCATCCACCTCTGGCCTGCTCGCCTCCCTACCACTGAGGAAGTACAGTTCCCGCTCAGCCCAGTCAAAACTGTTCGCTGCTCTGGCCCCCCCAATGGTGGAACAAACTCCCTCACGACGCCAGGACAGCGGAGTCAATCACCACCTTCCGGAGACACCTGAAACCCCACCTCTTTAAGGAATACCTAGGATAGGATAAAGTAATCCCTCTCACCCCCCCCCCCCCCTTAAAAGATTTAGATGCACTACTGTTCCACTGGATGTCATAAGGTGAATGCACCAATTTGTAAGTCGCTCTGGATAAGAGCGTCTGCTAAATGACTTAAATGTAAATGTAATGTCCTGTCTGGCCCTGCAGCCTTGTGAATGTTGACCTGTTTAAAGGTCTTACTTTCATCGGCTGCGGAGAATGTGATCACACAGTCGCCCGGAACACCTGATGCTCTCATGCATGTTTCAGTGTTACTTGCCTCGAAGCGAGCATAGAAATAATTTAGCTCATCTGGTAGGCTTGTGTCACTGGGCAGCTCTCGGCTGTGCTTCCCTTTGTAGTCTGTAATGGTTTGTAAGCCCTGCCACATCCGACGAGCATCTGAGCCGGTGTAGTACGATTTGATCTTAGTCCTGTATTGACTCTTTGCCTGTTTGATGGTTCGTCGGAGGGCATAGTGGGATTTCTGATAAGCCTCTGGGTTAGAGTCCTGCTCCTTGTAAGCGGCAGCTCTACCCTTTAGCTCAGTGCGGATGTTGCCTGTAATCCATGGCTTCTGGTTAGGGTAGACACAGTCACTGTGGGGACAATGTCATCAATGCACTTATTGATGAAGCCAGTGTGCTCCTCAATGCCATTGGAAGAATCCGGGAACATATTCCAGTCTGTGCTAGCAAAACACTCCTGTAGCTTAGCTTAGCACAGGAGGAGGGGTGCAATGTAAAGAATACTGGCATGTTAGCCAGCCACAGAGCTAAACTATAACACTATACTTACTCAGTCAGACACCCAGAAAGCCCTCTGTGGAGAGTGGTGAGTGTGTTGACACATTGTAATAGCTTTAAAAGGTTTTTCCAGGTATTGGGCAGTGGTGTGTGTTTCCAGGTATTGGATGATTATTATTATGTGTGTATGTGGGGGGAAATGTGGTTGGAGGATACAGTATATATCCTCATGTTTTTGTCTGTGTTGGGGCTCATGCTCAATTGTTACTTTGGGGTCATTTTTCTGCAGCTTTTACAAGCCCAGTGACAGGCAGGCAGTGTTGTCCTGCAAAGGGTGGTGTGATTACTGAAGCTTCACCCACTGGACACAGAAGTCAGTTCAACATCTAGTTTTGATTTACATTTGTCAAACGTGAATTCAATGTGAAATCAACCAAACAATTCACCGTGCCATCAGCAGGGACTTGGGACTTTGTTAGGATCAGAGGAAATTTGCAAGGAGCAAAGCCTAGGTTTTAAAAAAAATGTAACGAAAACCAGCCTCAGTCTTCTGTAAACCTAACCCTGGGATAGAGTTTTACTTTTCAGAGAGACAATTACACAAATGTTTATACCAAACGCACCAGAATGGCTTTCCAACAGGTGTTGAGTGTTGAGTAGTCTAGTCTCAGTCCTGACTTAATTTTGCTTGAAAATCTGAGACAAGGTTTGATATATTGCTGTCCATCAATTATTCCCAGCTAAAATGTACTGAGTATGAGCAATTTTTACAACAAACAATGGACCTATGTTGCCCTAAGAGTTGTGCAAAGGTAGAATATTACCCATAATGATTCACAGCTGTAATGACTGCCAAAGGTGCTTCCACCAACTATTAACTCTGGGCTGTGAAGACAAATGAAATCAAGACATCTCCGTTTTTGTATTTTTTATAGATTTTTACAGCTTTAACCTTTAACCTTCATTGTGTAGATCTGTGGAGGAATAAACTAATTGAATCTCTTTCTAGATGTGAAGGATATTGCCATGAAAGTCCGCCACGGAGGTAAACAATAACACCATGGAGAGTGGTGAGTGTGTTGGCAGCATTGAAACAGCTTTAAACGTTTTTTTCCCCAGGTATTGGGCGATGATGTGTGTGTGTGTTCCCAGGCGTTGGTTGATTATTATTGTGTGTATGTGTGGGAGTAGTTGGAGGAGATGCTATTCCGTAAACCTCCCATTCATCCTAGCCTCCTGACTGGGTGGATGCTGAAGCGCCAGCCTTCCATCTCCCTCGGGTTTCCTTTGTCTCTGGGTGAAACCCCGCCCCTCACCCCCCTTCCTCCCTCCACCAGCCCGGCCCTTTGAAACTGCCCTGCTGCTGCACTTCCCACTGACACTCAGCTCAATGACTGGGCTGCACAGGTCAGGAGACTGTCTCAATAGAACCGCAATACACTGGGCCTCCTGCTGGGAAATTGGCTTGAGAGAGAGAGAGAGAGAGCGAGAGAGCGAGAGAGAGAGAGAGAGAGAGAGAGAGAGAGAGAGAGAGAGAGAATTGAGACTCTGCATGCAGAATTCTGCAAAACTATCCTCCGTGTACGACGTAGAACACCAAATAATGCATGCAGAGCAGAATTAGGCCGATACCCACTAATTATCCAAATCCAGAAAAGAGACATTAAATTCTACAACCACCTAAAAGGAAGTGATTCCCAAACCTTCCATAACAAAGGCATCACCTACAGAGAGAGGAACCTGGAGAAGAGTCCCCTAAGCAAGCTGGTCCTGGGGCTCTGTTCACAAACACAAACAGACCCCACAGAGCCCCAAGACAGCAACACAATTAGACCCAAACAAATCATGAGAAATCAAAAAGATAATTACTTAACACATTGGAAAGATTTAACAAAAAAACAGAGCAAACTAGAATGCTATTTGGCCCTAAACAGAGAGTACACAGTGGCTGAATACCTGACCATTGTGACTGACCCAAACCTAAGGAAAGCTTTGACTATGTACAGACTCAGTGAGCATAGCCTTGCCATTGAGAAAGGCCGCCGTAGGCAGACATGGCTCTCAAGAGAAGACAGGCTATGTGCACACTGCCCACAAATGAGGTGGAAACTGAGCTGCACTTCCTAACCTCCTGTCCAATGTATGACCATATCAGAGACACATATATCCCTCAGATTACACAGATTCACAAAGAATTCGAAAACAAACCCAATTTTGATAAACTCCCATATCTACTGGGTGAAATTCCACAGTGTGCCATCACAGCAGCAAGATTTGTGACCTGTTGCCACAAGAAAAGGGCAACCAGTGAAGAACAAACACCATTGTAAATACAACCCATATTTATGCTTATTTATTATCCCTTGTGTATCCTTAACCATTTGTACATCATTACAACACTGAATATATATGTAACATGACATTTGTAATGTCTTTATTGTTTTGAAACTTCTGTATGTGTAATGTTTTATGTTAATTGTTATTTATTATTTCACTTTTGTATTATCTACCTCACTTGCAATGTTAACAGATGTTTCCCATGCCAATAAAGCCCCTTTAATTGAATTCAGAGAGAGAGAGAGAGAGAGAGAGAGAGCGAGAGAGAGAGAGAGAGAGAGATTGGTTTTTTCTTTCACAATTTGGGTAGATATAAGGTAACAGATGCTTTGCAGACAGACACATAATGAGAGTAATTCTCCTGATGGAGCTAACAACGACAGGTCTGGGGACTCAGAGAGTGATCTGTGATGGAGGCAGCAGGGTAAAGGAGCCTGCATACTAGGCTCGTTTTGCTCCAAGCAGAACTAGGAAGCGAAGCGGATGCCTGTGCCTCGCATACACCCTTAAAATACCTTTGCGGGAAAAATTGGAAAAGAACGGCAATAATACTGTTTGCAACAACATAGCCAGTATACATTTTCTCAAAATAGTCCAAAATGTATCTAGGATAAATCAAGAAATCTGTCAGAAATGTTGAAGTTGTTGCCAAGGAGGTCTTAGTTAGATATTTAGTTCAGTATTTCACAAGTGAAAAAAACTTGAATGAAAACTAGTCATCTCTCATTGAATGACTTAATTGAAGAATCCCGTCCATAGTTCTCACTTCTATTAGGAGTGGTACTGTTGACCAATCACAGACGAAGGGGCGTGGTCTTCCCTGTCATTCTTCTTGTCTCTGGTGACTGCTAATTCTCACTGGGGACTGCGCTCATCCTTCCTTCACTCACTAAAATAAATACATCTAATTTCTCTACATACACACACAACAAACACACACACCAGTATTCTGTTACCACTCAGGACAGCGTGCCCCCGCCCCCTTCCCAGCCTCCTCTCCACTCCTCTCCCCAGCCACAATGAGAGAGGTGCTGCTGAGAGTTCCTGCCACTGCCTCTGCAATTCACCTCGGTGAGAAAATGCAACATGACACTTTTTCCTCTTTACCAAAGGCCTACGTCCCTGCTTGGAAAACAGACATATATAGCATTTTAAGGACCAATGTGGTTAGCACTGTGCAGATTACTGTGTCTATTTTACCCTGCTGTGCATGGTCATATCTCTCTCTGCTCTTGGGAGATTGAGGTATAATATGATTTCTCTGACTGTAATGCTGAGCTGGGCTGAAGGGCTCAGAGCTCTGGATGCCCGCAGAGTCTTCACAGGTGTCTATCTAATCTACCTCCCAGGTGGGAGAACACAGATCTGAGTTAAATTGATGCCAATGTGTTGAAGATAAGTTGGATCATTTCATTATTTAGCTTTATGAATTCATGTATACCAAGCCCATTTTCGTTATTTGGCCCTATACATACATGTCAGGGGATAACCAACTTTAAGAATTCCGTATGATATATCTTCAAGTGCATTTAGCCAAGGGACGTATTACTGTGAACAATTATTCTGAACATATCTTGGCAAACAACAGACTTCTGGGAAGGGAAAACAGTCATGGGTCGTTTGCGTAGAAATCATGAGTGATCACATAAGATGTATTTGAAGGGTGTCAATGAGGCGTAATAGATTGAAATAGAACAGCTCAGCTCTGACACAGGCGCTGTGGTTCATCTGCCAATACTCTCAATGCCTGTTTTAATCTAAAGCAGGACATTCCGGATATGGAAGAGCACTCTCCTCTTCTCTCTCCTCGTGGCTTTCTTGGAAATAGTATTTACCTTGTCTCCATTGTGTGTGCCTTGGCTACCTTATGCATTTGTATCTGGAGGCCAAACAAACAGCCATGTGAAATGATCCCTAGGAAAAACACTTGAAGCAATTGTACTTACAAACACCTCTGCTTGCCCAAGTCCCCCAGCGGGATCAAGAAATTTGAATTTTCTATTATTTCTTTAAGATGACACGTCGCAGATCTGGGAGCTTCTTTTTTCCTATTGGTACTATCCCTTACCTGTTTATTTCACGCCCTACGTGGTGCTGATGTGATACGCGTCCGGAAGAAGATAGTGTTTGAATTAACTCTACCTCAGCTGACAAGCCACAGGAGACATACAATGGAGGCTCTGCATCTCCATTTCACTCGAAGAGGTGCCTTAAGTAAGTGCCCTAGGGTAGGCCATCTGCCAGCCTGCAGTACCTCCAACCCATCCATCCCTCCACCCAGGCTCACTCAGGCTCCGTTCCCCAGTCTGTAGCTGCCAGCCTTGGCTCTCAGCTCCCTCAGCTCCCTCTCCCAGCCCTGGAAGGATCCTTGGAACGTTCCCTGGAAGGCCTCTCATTCCAGAGAGAGGAATCCTATGGAATGCAACCTTGAGCGGAGCTGCAGAACAACACAATGACCATTAGAGTCTGTTTAGTACTGTATTGTCTGAATGGCAGGAGCTACTGTACAACTGAGTCTGGGCTATGCTGACACAGGTCATGGGATTTCCAGGTGTGCAGAGCAGGGCTATAACAGTCATACTGTATGGGGAGGGGGGGGGGGTAAACACTATGAAAGCAGCATTGCTCAGTTAGTGTGGCTGTGGTTTTGATGTTATCCTGCTCCCTAAATATCTGCTTGTGTAAACAATGCCTCACAGTAAGCTGAAGGAACTTAAAAGAGGATATCATTTATGCATAAAGACCCAAATGCATTGATTGCAGTGCATTGGCTGAACAGCATACTGCCTGGGATATTGAACTGCTCAAACAGAAGTGCCCTAATTCCTCGCCTCGCTGCTTCATGTTCAACAAAATTGAGATCCCCTTCATATGTTTTTCGAGGAGTGATATTATCCCAAGTGGCATTATGATGTATATGTTTTCTATATTTGCGGATCATTCATAACTGGAAAGTGTAGACGTTCTAATTGCAGATATATGTTTTCTTTCCCTCCTACTTGTGTGCAAAGAAGAGGAAGGGAAATCTGGCAAAGAGCCAGCAACCTCAATAACTAATAATAAACTTATTTCAGAAGATAGAGATTACCGCAGAGAGAGAGAGACACCTGGAAAACAGCTGCATGTCTCAGAGGATAACCTTGTCCTGTCCTGTCACCCAGGCCTAGCCTCCCACAGCACAGCAGACCCCAGCACTGTTGCGACAGGGGCACTGTGAAAACACAACGATGTGTTTGCAGATCTGTGACGTGGCCGCCCGCCAGGGGGTGGCAGGTATAGGTGTAGCTGAAATCTCTCTCTCTCTATCCCACAATCTGTAAATCAAAGATGAAGTGGCAATAGCTGTCGCACAGAGACAAGAGCGAGGAGCCAGCCAGGAATATCACCCCCTCCCCGCTCTCTCTTTTATCTTTCATTCTCTCTCTCTGTGTTCTCTCTCTCTTTCTTCCTCATTCTCTCCCTCCTGTCTCAAACCTTCTCGCTCTCTCTCATCAGCTATCTTTCTCTCTGTCTCTCTTCCACTCCCTCTCCCCCGCCCTTCTCTGCTAACAAGTTCCATACCAGAGGTGGGAAGGGGAATGTGACGGATTGACTTGAGATGGGATCAGAAAGAAAAACCGCTGTCACTCAAGCTTCAGTCTCAGTCTCAAGGCTGGTAGAAAGGTCTCTAATGGTTTGGAAGTAAATATTTTAGATGTCAAATTCTTCCAATTCCACTATCGGCTTCCTTTGTGCAGCTCGAAGTACTCTGGTGGAGATTATTCCTTCCAGAGTGCCCTAAATATTTCTCCCAATTACCCATTTCAACATGATTTCAGAAAATGTGTTGTTGTAAATGTGCTCATTTGAAGAAAATAGAGCCAGTGTCAAAATATATGTCTTTTCAGTTGACTCTGCCCATCGCTGATGAAAGGCTCTAACCTTGACCATGACCATCAGAGCGTCTGCATGCAGCTGGGTTTTGGTTCAAATTAAAAATGCAGGTCCATTGTGGTCGTGGGAGGCACATGACGGGGTGGTATCCTTTAATGAATTCTGTCTTGGTCCGGATGTCTCTGGACCACCCTAGCCTTTCTCAAACAAACAAAAGAAAAGGGGGTTGAGAATTCCTTCTCCTTGGTTTTAAGGCCCATAGGGGGAATTCCTCAGTAATAGAGGTCGGCGGTGAGAGGGAAAAGGGCAGAGGTGGGGTCAGAGGTCAGACAAGAGGGCTGTAGTCTGGCCCAGTGTTTTTTTTCTTCCAGATTTCCACTGTGTTTTGATTCTGAGGGCCAGTCTGATAGTCTGAAATGTTGACATCTGGTTATTTGGGCATTTGATCTGTGCGTGTGAGCACTGCATGCGGGCAGGAACGTGACGTGTGTTTCTGTGCATGTCGGCCTGCCTGCCTGCTGGCTTGCCCTGCTAAGTGTCTGTTTTGTGTTGACAGTAAAAAACATTTCCCATAGTGTGTGATGGTCCAGATCCACCGATCACTACAAGTGTTACTGTCCAATGTCTACTCTTGTGTGTGTTCTGTGATGTAATGTCTCACTAGGGGTCCTGCCAACTCTCTGTGGCAGTTATTTCAAAAGGCCCCTCCCCACTGCCCCATCACCACGCTTGACTACACTTGCCTTTACGGACAAAAAAACGCAGTTAAAAAGCTTTACAGGGCCAGCACCATCCACCAATAAAAACTCCCTCTTCCTGTCCTCCCCTTTGGCGGACATTTTGTACAAACTGTGAGATTGGTAAAGACATATAAAGGAGTGAAAGGAAGAGGACGTGGAGTGGCAGGAGGGGAGGAGGAGGTGATAGAGGATGTGTCTGGTCAGACACCGTCTGTCTGTCTGTCTCTCTGGCCCCACTGCCCCACAGGCCGTTCTCTCTTCCCCGCATGAGCCCACAGTCGGCCACATTGTCTATACCAAGACCAGGAAGTGGCGGATGGGCTCTCCTCTACTCACCTCTTCACATGAACCAGAGGGACAAAGCCCAGCCTTAGACCAGAGTGATGGACAGGCAGGAGACAGCGCTAATCTGACACAGAGAGTATAGGACAGGACACAGTCAACTAAGTGCCCCACTCCCCTTCTCTGGGCCTCAGCCGCAGACCCCTTTATGTTGGCTACCTCCGAGAGAGAGAGAGTTGCAGCAGCCATTGTTGGGGTGAATTGAAGTCTGTGGAGTGGCTGGGAACAGGGTGAGATGCTGTTCAGAACAAATCCAGGCCCTCTGGTTGGCTCCTCTTTGTGAGGATGACCATAGCGCTATTCTTTCCTGACTGACTGACTGACTGACGGAAGGACTGACTTGCTGACTGAGGCCCCCTTTTGTCATTCCTCACTACTGTGCTCTGCTCTGTCCTGGGTAGGTGGGTGCTTTTCTCTCCCCTCCCACTCTGTGCCCCTTCCCCCACTCTGTCTCTGCATATGCTCAGAAATGGGAAGGTCAGAGGTCAGGGGGAGAGGGGGAGGGTTCAGCTGGAAAACGGTGACCTCTGTGTGTGCACTGGGGCAGAATACCCCTCCTCCTTTTCAACCCTCCCCCGTAACGCTCCTCCTCCTCTCTCACTCTCTTCCCATTTCCCAGTCGGTGGGGGGCATCCCCCTCTCCCATAGCCCCAGGGCAGCTGCAGTGACCTTGGCTTTGGCAGTGAATGAAGTGGTCCTAACCTGCCACAGTCCCTGACCCCTTTCCCCAAACACCAACACCACGGCCTCCGTTTGGAATTGTGAAAGGCCAGAGCCAAACCAACAGTCTCTCACACACAGAGAAAAACATTGATTTGTCACGCTGTCACCAGAGATCTGTTCCAATGGTTTAATGTTCCTCCAAGCTGGCTGAACGGTTAGTCAGTGGGAATACATCGCTTTTCATGTACAAAGCCGTTGGTCGGCCATCTTCGCTGCTGTCGTTTTCATACTTGTTGGCTGAACGACAACATCAGAGCCGGCTTAGAACTTTTTAGCAGTTGTGTTTGATCAGGGCAGAACTTCATATTGTATCCATATCTATCTGGTTATATGTTGATTACTTCCTCTGTCTTTATGAAAGGGAGTCTGAAATGAAACGTGACATCTTTGCTTGCTCAGTACTGTCGCTAGCTGTATTCTGTGAGATGAGAATGTTTAGAGTGGAAAGTCTCTCTTAAGCTGACTAGAAGGTAGGAGTGGATGGGGAGAGAGAGCAGGTCTGGGATTTCCCTTTCCCTCCTTGGGTCCTCTGGCACACTGGGACAATGCAGCTGAATTGGACAGGGTTAAAAAGCCAGTTAGACTGTTGTGTGTGGATCAGGCCACTTGGGTCTGGAATGGTATTCCACAAGAACCAATTAGATGAAATTTCTGGGTTGGAATGCGAGTGGAGGGAGGGATTTTGGGTCAAAGGGCACTGGCACCTGCTTTCATATTTTCCATTATACTGTACATGTATGTACTGTGCATATACTGTATTCTCCACATAGCTTGTCCTAATATACCTACTACTGTACATACCATTTTCCTTCCAAAATATATACTGTCTATACACACCACGTATTTATATATACGTAACGTACTGTAGGTAACGTGACAGTAATATAACGTACTGTAGGTAACGTGACAGTAATATAACATAACGTACTGTAGGTAACGTGACAGTAATATAACGCTCTGTAGGTAACGTGACAGTAATATAACGTAAGGAGGGTTGTTAACACAGTGTCCAAAGAAGGGCCGGAAGTATACAGAATGGTGTCGTCTGCGTAGAGGTGGATCAGAGACTCACCAGCAGCAAGAGCGACCTCATTGATGTATACAGAGAAGAGAGTCAGTCCAAGAATTGAACCCTGTGGCACCCCCATAGAGACTGCGTAATATAACGTACTGTAGGTAACATGACAGTAATATAACGTACTGTAGGTAACGTGACAGCAATATAACGTACTGTAGGTAACGTGACAGTAATATAACGTAACATACTGTAGGTAACGTGACAGTAATATAACGTAACATACTGTAGGTAACGTGACAGTAATATAACGTACTGTAGGTAACGTGATAGTAATATAACGTAACGTACTGTAGGTAACATGACAGTAATATAACGTACTGTAGGTAACGTGACAGTAACATAACGTACTGTAGGTAACGTGACAGTAATATAACATACTGTAGGTACCATGACAGTAATATAACATAACGTACTGTAGGTAACGTGACAGTAATATAACGTGCTGTAGGTACCATAACATAACGTACTGTAGGTAACATGACAGTAATATAACATAACGTACTGTAGGTAACGTGACAGTAATATAACATAACGTACTGTAGGTAACGTGACAGTAATATAACATAACGTACTGTAGGTAACATGACAGTAATATAACATAACGTACTGTAGGTAACATGACAGTAATATAACATAACGTACTGTAGGTAACGTGACAGTAATATAACGTACTGTAGGTAACATAACAGTAATATAACGAACTGTAGGTAACATGACAGTAATATATAACGACAGTAATATAACACTGTAGGTAACATGACAGTAATATAACGTACTGTAGGTAACATGACAGTAATATAACGTACTGTAGGTAACGTGACAGTAATATGACTGTAGTAATGACAGTAATATAACGTACTGTAGGTAACGTGACAGTAATATAACGTACTGTAGGTAACGTGACAGTAATATAACGTACTGTAGGTAACATGACAGTAATATAACGTACTGTAGGTAACGTGACAGTAATATAACGTACTGTAGGTAACATGACAGTAATATAACGTACTGTAGGTAACATGACAGTAATATAACATAACGTACTGTAGGTAACGTGACAGTAATATAACATACTGTAGGTAACATGACAGTAATATAACGTAACGTACTGTAGGTAATGTGACAGTAATATAACGTAACGTACTGTAGGTAAAGTGACAGTAATATAACGTACTGTAGGTAATGTGACAGTAATATAACGTAACGTACTGTAGATAACGTACTGTAGGTAATGTGACAGTAACATAACGTACTGTAGGTAACATGACTGTAGGTAACATGACAGTAATATAACGTACTGTAGGTAACATGACAGTAATATAACGTACTGTAGGTAACGTGACAGTAATATAACGTACTGTAGGTAACATGACAGTAATATAACGTACTGTAGGTAACGTGACAGTAATATAACATAACGTACTGTAGGTAACATGACAGTAATATAACGTACTGTAGGTAACATGACAGTAATATAACGTACTTTAGGTAACATGACAGTAATATAACGTACTGTAGGTAACGTGACAGTAATATAACGTACTGTAGGTAACATGACAGTATATATACTGTAGGTAACTGTAGGTAACGTGACAGTAATATAACATACTGTAGGTAACGTGAGGGCGTGACAGTAATATAACATACTGTAGGTAACGTGACAGTAATATAACGTACTGTAGGTAACGTGACAGTAATATAACGTACTGTAGGTAACGTGACAGTAATATAACGTAACGTACTGTAGGGACCATGACAGTAATATAACGTACTGTAGGTAACGTGACAGTAATATAACGTAACGTACTGTAGGTACCATGACAGTAATATAACGTACTGTAGGTAACATGACAGTAACATAACGTACTGTAGGTAACATGACAGTAATATAACATACTGTAGGTAACGTGACAGTAATATAACATACTGTAGGTAACGTGACAGTAATATAACATACTGTAGGTAACGTGACAGTAATATAACATACTGTAGGTAACGTGACAGTAATATAACATACTGTAGGTAACGTGACAGTAATATAACGTACTGTAGGTAACGTGACAGTAATATAATATAACGTACTGTAGGTAACGTGACAGTAATATAACGTACTGTAGGTAACATGACAGTAATATAACGTACTGTAGGTAACGTGACAGTAATATAACATACTGTAGGTAACATGACAGTAATATAACATACTGTAGGTAACGTGACAGTAATATAAACGTACTGTAGGGTACTGTAGGTAACGTGACAGTAATATATCATAACGTACTGTAGGTAACATGACTGTAATATAACGTACTGTAGGTAACGTGACAGTAATATAACGTACTGTAGGTAACATGACAGTAATATAACGTACTGTAGGTAACGTGACAGTAATATAACATACTGTAGGTAACGTGACAGTAATATAACGTAACGTACTGTAGGTAACATGACAGTAACATAACGTACTGTAGGTAACGTGACAGTAATATAAACTGTAGGTAACGTGACAGTAATATAAGGTAACATGACAGTAATATAACATACTGTAGGTAACGTGACAGTAATATAACATAACTACTGTAGGTAACATGACAGTAATATAACGTACTGTAGGTAACTGTGACAGTAATATAACATAACGTGACTGTAGTAATATAACATACTGTAGGTAACGTGACAGTAATATAACGTACTGTAGGTAACATGACAGTAATATAACGTACTGTAGGTAACGTGACAGTAATATAACATACTGTAGGTAACATGACAGTAATATAACATACTGTAGGTAACTGTAGGTAACAGTGATTGTACAGACTGTAGGTATAATATAACGTACTGTAGGTAACGTGACAGTAATATAACGTAGGTAACTGACAGTAATATAACGTACAGTAACATGACAGTAATATATAACGTACTGTAGGTAACGTGACAGTAATATAACGTACTGTAGGTAACGTGACAGTAATATAACATAACATACTGTAGGTAATGACAGTAATATAACGTACTGTAGGTAACGTGACAGTAATATAACGTACTGTAATAGGTAACATGACAGTAATATAATAACGTACTGTAGGTAACATGACAGTAATATATAACGTACTGTAGGTAACGTGACAGTAATATAACTGTACTGTAGTAACGTGACAGTAATATAACATAACGTACTGTAGGTAACATGACAGTAATATAACAACGTACTGTAGGTAACGTGACAGTAATATAACGTACTGTAGGTAACGTGACAGTAATATAACATACTGTAGGTAACGTGACAGTAATGTAACTGTGACAGTAACATGACAGTAATATAACGTACTGTAGGTAACGTGACAGTAATATAACATAACGTACTGTAGGTAACATGACAGTAATATAACGTACTGTAGGTAACGTGACAGTAATATAACATAACGTACTGTAGGTAACATGACAGTAATATAACATAAACTGTAGGTAACGTGACAGTAATATAACGTACTGTAGGTAACATGACAGTAATATAACTGTAGGTAAATGACAGTAATACTGTAGGTAACATGACAGTAATATAACATACTGTAGGTAACGTGACAGTAATATAACATACTGTAGGTAACGTGACAGTAATATATCATAACGTACTGTAGGTAACATGACTGTAATATAACGTACTGTAGGTAACGTGACAGTAATATAACGTACTGTAGGTAACATGACAGTAATATAACGTACTGTAGGTAACGTGACAGTAATATAACGTACTGTAGGTAACATGACAGTAATATAACGTACTGTAGGTAACATGACAGTAATATAACGTACTGTAGGTAACATGACAGTAATATAACGTACTGTAGGTAACGTGACAGTAATATAACATAACGTACTGTAGGTAACGTGACAGTAATATAACGTACTGTAGGTAACATGACAGTAATATAACATAACGTACTGTAGGTAACATGACAGTAATATAAATACTGTAGGTAACATGACAGTAATATAACATACTGTAGGTAACGTGACAGTAATATATCATAACGTACTGTAGGTAACATGACAGTAATATAACGTACTGTAGGTAACGTGACAGTAATATAACGTACTGTAGGTAACATGACAGTAATATAACGTACTGTAGGTAACATGACAGTAATATAACATAACGTACTGTAGGTAACATGACAGTAATATAACGTACTGTAGGTAACGTACAGTAATATGACACTGTAGGTAATATAACGTAGGTAACTGTAGGTAACGTGACAGTAAATATAACGTACTGTAGGTAACATGACAGTAATATAACATAACGTACTGTAGGTAACGTGACAGTAATATAACATAACGTACTGTAGGTAACATGACAGTAATATAACGTACTGTAGGTAACGTGACAGTAATATAACATAACGTACTGTAGGTAACATGACAGTAATATAACGTACTGTAGGTAACGTGACAGTAATATAACATAACGTACTGTAGGTAACGTGACAGTAATATAACATAATACTGTAGGTAACATGACAGTAATATAACGTACTGTAGGTAACATGACAGTAAACAGGTAACATGACAGTAATATAACGTACTGTAGGTAACATGACAGTAATATAACATAACGTACTGTAGGTAACGTGACAGTAATATAACATAACGTACTGTAGGTAACATGACAGTAATATATATAACGTACTGTAGGTAACATGACAGTAATATAACGTACTGTAGGTAACATGACAGTAATATAACGTACTGTAGGTAACGTGACAGTAATATAACGTAACGTACTGTAGGTAACATGACAGTAATATAACGTACTGTAGGTAACGTGACAGTAATATAACTGTAGGTAACGTGACAGTAATATAACGTACTGTAGGTAACGTGACAGTAATATAACGTAACTGTAGGTAACGTGACAGTAATATACAGTAATATAACGTACTGTAGGTAACATGACAGTAATATAACGTACTGTAGGTAACGTGACAGTAATATAACATAACGTACTGTAGGTAACATGACAGTATATATAACGTACTGTAGGTAACGTGACAGTAATATAACATAACGTACTGTAGGTAACGTGCCAGTAATATAACATACTGTAGGTAACATGACAGTAATATAACAGAACGTACTGTAGGTAACATGACAGTAATATAACGTACTGTAGGTAACGTGACAGTAATATAACGTACTGTAGGTAACGTGACAGTAATATAACATAACGTACTGTAGGTAACGTGACAGTAATATAACATAACGTAACATAACGTGACAGTAATATAACGTACTGTAGGTAACGTGACAGTAATATAACATAACGTACTGTAGGTAACGTGACAGTAATATAACATAACGTACTGTAGGTAACGTGACAGTAATATAACGTACTGTAGGTAACGTGACAGTAATAGTAATATAACGTACTGTAGGTAACGTGACAGTAATATAACATAACGTACTGTAGGTAACATGACAGTAATATAACGTTCTGTAGGTAACGTGACAGTAATATAACATAACGTACTGTAGGTAACATGACAGTAATATAACGTACTGTAGGTAACATGACAGTAATATAACGTACTGTAGGTAACGTGACAGTAATATAACATAACGTACTGTAGGTAACGTGACAGTAATATAACATAACGTACTGTAGGTAACGTGACAGTAATATAACATAACGTACTGTAGGTAACATGACAGTAATATAACGTACTGTAGGTAACGTGACAGTAATATAACATACTGTAGGTAAACAGTAATATAATATAACGTACTGTAGGTAACGTGACAGTAATATAACATAACGTACTGTAGGTAACGTGACAGTAATATAACTGTAGGTAACATGACAGTAATATAACGTACTGTAGGTAACGTGACAGTAATATAAACGTAGGTAACATGACAGTAATATAACATAACGTGTAGGTAACATGACAGTAATATAACGTACTGTAGGTAACATGACAGTAATATAACATAACGTACTGTAGGTACATGACAGTAATATGACAGTAACGTGACAGTAATATAACGTACTGTAGGTAACATGACAGTAATATAACGTACTGTAGGTAACGTGACAGTAATAGGTAACGTACTGTAGGTGACAGTAATATAACGTGACTGTAGTAATATAACGTACTGTAGGTAACATGACAGTAATAGGTACATGACAGTAATATAACGTACTGTAGGTAACGTGACAGTAATATAACATAATAACGTGACATAATATAACGTACTGTAGGTAACGTGACAGTAATATAACGTACTGTAGGTAACGTGACAGTAATATAACGTACTGTAGGTAACATGACAGTAATATAACGTACTGTAGGTAACGTGACAGTAATATAACATAACGTACTGTAGGTAACATGACAGTAATATAACGTACTGTAGGTAACGTGACAGTAATATAACATAACGTACTGTAGGTAACGTGACAGTAATATAACATAACGTACTGTAGGTAACGTGACAGTAATATAACGTACTGTAGGTAACATGACAGTAATATAACGTACTGTAGGTAACATGACAGTAATATAACATAACGTACTGTAGGTAACATGACAGTAATATAACATAACGTACTGTAGGTAACATGACAGTAATATAACGTACTGTAGGTAACGTGACAGTAATATAACATAACGTACTGTAGGTAACGTGACAGTAATATAACATAACGTACTGTAGGTAACATGACAGTAATATAACATAACGTACTGTAGGTAACGTGACAGTAATATAACATAACGTACTGTAGGTAACGTGACAGTAATATAACATAACGTACTGTAGGTAACATGACAGTAATATAACATAACGTACTGTAGGTAACATGACAGTAATATAACGTACTGTAGGTAACATGACAGTAATATAACGTACTGTAGGTAACATGACAGTAATATAACGTAACGTACTGTAAGTAACATGACAGTAATATAACGTAACGTACTGTATGTAACGTGACAGTAATATAACATAACGTACTGTAGGTAACATGACAGTAATATAACATACTGTAGGTAACATGACAGTAATATAACAGAACGTACTGTAGGTAACATGACAGTAATATAACGTACTGTAGGAAACGTGACAGTAATATAACATAACGTACTGTAGGTAACGTGACAGTAATATAACATAACGTACTGTAGGTAACATGACAGTAATATAACATAACGTACTGTAGGTAACATGACAGTAATATAACAGTAATATAACGTACTGTAGGTAACGTGACAGTAATATAACATAACGTACTGTAGGTAACGTGACAGTAATATAACATAACGTACTGTAGGTAACATGACAGTAATATAACATAACGTACTGTAGGTAACATGACAGTAATATAACGTACTGTAGGTAACGTGACAGTAATATAACATAACGTACTGTAGGTAACGTGACAGTAATATAACATAACGTACTGTAGGTAACATGACAGTAATATAAACTGTAGGTAACGTGACAGTAATATAATGTACTGTAGGTAACATGACAGTAATATAACGTACTGTAGGTAACGTGACAGTAATATAACATAACGTACTGTAGGTAACGTGACAGTAATATAACATAACGTACTGTAGGTAACGTGACAGTAATATAACGTACTGTAGGTAACATGACAGTAATATAACATAACGTACTGTAGGTAACATGACAGTAATATAACGTACTGTAGGTAACGTGACAGTAATATAACATAACGTACTGTAGGTAACGTGACAGTAATATAACGTACTGTAGGTAACGTGACAGTAATATAACGTAACATACTGTAGGTAACGTGACAGTAATATAACGTACTGTAGGTAACATGACAGTAATATAACATAACGTACTGTAGGTAACGTGACAGTAATATAACGTACTGTAGGTAACATGACAGTAATATAACATAACGTACTGTAGGTAACATGACAGTAATATAACTGTAGGTAACATGACAGTAATAACATAACGTACTGTAGGTAACGTGAGTAATATAACATAACGTACTGTAGGTAACGTGACAGTAATATAACATAACGTACTGTAGGTAACATGACAGTAATATAACGTACTGTAGGTAACGTGACAGTAATATAACATAACGTACTGTAGGTAACGTGACAGTAATATAACATAACGTACTGTAGGTAACATGACAGTAATATAACATAACGTACTGTAGGTAACATGACAGTAATATAACGTACTGTAGGTAACGTGACAGTAATATAACATAACGTACTGTAGGTAACATGACAGTAATATATAACGTACTGTAGGTAACATGACAGTAATATAACATAACGTACTGTAGGTAACATGACAGTAATATAACGTACTGTAGGTAACGTGACAGTAATATAACATAACGTACTGTAGGTAACGTGACAGTAATATAACATAACGTACTGTAGGTAACATGACAGTAATATAACGTACTGTAGGTAACGTGACAGTAATATAACATAACGTACTGTAGGTAACATGACAGTAATATAACGTACTGTAGGTAACATGACAGTAATATAACATAACGTACTGTAGGTAACATGACTGTAATATAATATAACGTACTGTAGGTAACATGACAGTAATATAACGTACTGTAGGTAACGTGACAGTAATATAACGTACTGTAGGTAACGTGACAGTAATATAACGTACTGTAGGTAACGTGACAGTAATATAACGTAACGTACTGTAGGTAACGTGACAGTAATATAACGTAACGTACTGTATGTAACGTGACAGTAATATAACATAACGTACTGTAGGTAACATGACAGTAATATAACGTACTGTAGGTAACATGACAGTAATATAACATAAGTACTGTAGGTAACATGACAGTAATATAACGTACTGTAGGTAACGTGACAGTAATATAACATAACGTACTGTAGGTAACGTGACAGTAATATAACATAACGTACTGTAGGTAACATGACAGTAATATAAGGTAACAGTAATATACTGTAGGTAACATGACAGTAATATAACGTGCTGTAGGTAACATGACAGTAATATAACATAACGTACTGTAGGTAACATGACAGTAATATAACGTTCTGTAGGTAACGTGACAGTAATATAACATAACGTACTGTAGGTAACATGACAGTAATATAACGTACTGTAGGTAACATGACAGTAATATAACGTACTGTAGGTAACGTGACAGTAATATAACATAACGTACTGTAGGTAACGTGACAGTAATATAACATAACGTACTGTAGGTAACATGACAGTAATATAAACTGTAGGTAACGTGACAGTAATATAACATAACGTACTGTAGGTAACGTGACAGTAATATAACGTACTGTAGGTAACATGACAGTAATATAACATAACGTACTGTAGGTAACGTGACAGTAATCAGTAATATAACGTACTGTAGGTAACGTGACAGTAATATAACATAACGTACTGTAGGTAACGTGACAGTAATATAACATAACGTACTGTAGGTAACATGACAGTAATATAACATAACGTACTGTAGGTAACATGACAGTAATATAACGTACTGTAGGTAACGTGACAGTAATATAACATAACGTACTGTAGGTAACATGACAGTAATATAACATAACGTACTGTAGGTAACATGACAGTAATATAACGTACTGTAGGTAACGTGACAGTAATATAACATAACGTACTGTAGGTAACATGACAGTAATATAACGTACTGTAGGTAACGTGACAGTAATATAATATAACGTACTGTAGGTAACGTGACAGTAATATAACGTACTGTAGGTAACATGACAGTAATATAACGTACTGTAGGTAACATGACAGTAATATAACGTAACGTACTGTAAGTAACATGACAGTAATATAACGTACTGTAGGTAACGTGACAGTAATATAACATAACGTACTGTAGGTAACGTGACAGTAATATAACGTAACATACTGTAGGTAACGTGACAGTAATATAACATACTGTAGGTAACATGACAGTAATATAACATAATATAACGTGACAGTAATATAACGTACTGTAGGTAACATGACAGTAATATAACGTACTGTAGGTAACATGACAGTAATATAACGTAACGGACTGTAGGTAACATGACAGTAATATAACGTACTGTAGGTAACGTGACAGTAATATAACATAACGTACTGTAGGTAACATGACAGTAATATAACGTACTGTAGGTAACATGACAGTAATATAACATAACGTACTGTAGGTAACGTGACAGTAATATAACGTACTGTAGGTAACGTGACAGTAATATAACATAACGTACTGTAGGTAACATGACAGTAATATAACGTACTGTAGGTAACGTGACAGTAATATAACGTACTGTAGGTAACGTGACAGTAATATAACGTACTGTAGGTAACATGACAGTAATATAACGTACTGTAGGTAACGTGACAGTAATATAACATAACGTACTGTAGGTAACATGACAGTAATATAACGTACTGTAGGTAACATGACAGTAATATAACATAACGTACTGTAGGTAACGTGACAGTAATATAACGTAACGTACTGTAGGTAACGTGACAGTAATATGACTGTAGGTAACATGACAGTAACATAACGTACTGTAGGTAACATGACAGTAATATAACGTACTGTAGGTAACATGACAGTAATATAAACTGTAGGTAACATGACAGTAATATATGTACTGTAGGTAACATGACAGTAATATAACATAACGTACTGTAGGTAACATGACAGTAATATAACATAACGTACTGTAGGTAACGTGACAGTAATATAACATAACGTACTGTAGGTAACGTGCCAGTAATATAACATACTGTAGGTAACATGACAGTAATATAACAGAACGTACTGTAGGTAACATGACAGTAATATAACGTACTGTAGGTAACGTGACAGTAATATAACATAACGTACTGTAGGTAACGTGACAGTAATATAACGTACTGTAGGTAACGTGACAGTAATATATAACACTGTAGGTAACTGTAGGTAACGTGACAGTAATATAACATAACGACTGTAGGTAACATGACAGTAATATAACATAACGTACTGTAGGTAACATGACAGTAATATAACATAACGTACTGTAGGTAACGTGACAGTAATATAACATAACGTACTGTAGGTAACGTGACAGTAATATAACGTACTGTAGGTAACGTGACAGTAATATAACATAACGTACTGTAGGTAACATGACAGTAATATAACGTACTGTAGGTAACGTGACAGTAATATAACTGTAACGTACTGTAGGTAACGTGACAGTAATATAAGGTAACGTGACAGTAATATAACGTACTGTAGGTAACGTGACAGTAATATAACGTAATGTACTGTAGGTAACGTGACAGTAATATAACGTACTGTAGGTAACGTGACAGTAATATAACGTACTGTAGGTAACGTGACAGTAACATAATGTGACAGTAATATAACGTACTGTAGGTAACGTGACAGTAATATAACATAACGTACTGTAGGTAACATGACAGTAATATAACGTTCTGTAGGTAACGTGACAGTAATATAACATAACGTACTGTAGGTAACATGACAGTAATATAACGTACTGTAGGTAACATGACAGTAATATAACGTACTGTAGGTAACGTGACAGTAATATAACATAACGTACTGTAGGTAACATGACAGTAATATAACGTACTGTAGGTAACGTGACAGTAATATAACATAACGTACTGTAGGTAACATGACAGTAATATAACGTACTGTAGGTAACGTGACAGTAATATAACATAACGTACTGTAGGTAACATGACAGTAATATAACGTACTGTAGGTAACGTGACAGTAATATAACATAACGTACTGTAGGTAACGTGACAGTAATATAACATAACGTACTGTAGGTAACGTGACAGTAATATAACGTACTGTAGGTAACATGACAGTAATATAACGTACTGTAGGTAACGTGACAGTAATATAACGTACTGTAGGTAACATGACAGTAATATAACGTACTGTAGGTAACATGACAGTAATATAACGTACTGTAGGTAACGTGACAGTAATATAACGTAACGTACTGTAGGTAACATGACAGTAATATAACGTACTGTAGGTAACATGACAGTAACATAACGTGACAGTAATATAACGTACTGTAGGTAACGTGACAGTAATATAACATAACGTACTGTAGGTAACGTGACAGTAATATAACGTACTGTAGGTAACGTGACAGTAATATAACGTACTGTAGGTAACATGACAGTAATATAACGTACTGTAGGTAACGTGACAGTAATATAACGTACTGTAGGTAACGTGACAGTAATATAACATAACGTACTGTAGGTAACGTGACAGTAATATAACATAACGTACTGTAGGTAACGTGACAGTAATATAACGTACTGTAGGTAACGTGACAGTAATATAACATAACTGTAGGTAACATGACAGTAATATAACGTACTGTAGGTAACATGACAGTAATATAACGTACTGTAGGTAACGTGACAGTAATATAACATAACGTACTGTAGGTAACATGACAGTAATATAACATAACGTACTGTAGGTAACGTGACAGTAATATAACATAACGTACTGTAGGTAACGTGCCAGTAATATACTGTAGGTAACGTGACAGTAATATACTGTAGGTAACGTGACAGTAATATAACGTACTGTAGGTAACATGACAGTAATATAACATAACGTACTGTAGGTAACGTGACAGTAATATAACATAACGTACTGTAGGTAACATGACAGTAATATAACATAACAGTAATATAACTGTAGGTAACATGACAGTAATATAACGTACTGTAGGTAACGTGACAGTAATATAACATAACGTACTGTAGGTAACGTGACAGTAATATAACATAACGTACTGTAGGTAACGTGACAGTAATATAACATAACGTACTGTAGGTAACGTGACAGTAATATAACATAATACTGTAGGTAACATGACAGTAATATAACGTACTGTAGGTAACATGACAGTAATATAACGTACTGTAGGTAACGTGACAGTAATATAACATAACGTACTGTAGGTAACATGACAGTAATATAACATAACGTACTGTAGGTAACGTGACAGTAATATAACATAACGTACTGTAGGTAACGTGACAGTAATATAACGTACTGTAGGTAACATGACAGTAATATAACATAACGTACTGTAGGTAACATGACAGTAATATAACGTACTGTAGGTAACGTGACAGTAATATAACATAACGTACTGTAGGTAACGTGACAGTAATATAACATAACACTGTAGGTAACATGACAGTAATATAACGTACTGTAGGTAACGTGACAGTAATATAAACAGTAATATAACGTACTGTAGGTAACGTGACAGTAATATAACGTACTGTAGGTAACGTGACAGTAATATAACGTAACGTACTGTAGGTAACATGACAGTAATATAACATAACGTACTGTAGGTAACATGACAGTAATATAACATAACGTACTGTAGGTAACGTGACAGTAATATAACATAACGTACTGTAGGTAACATGACAGTAATATAACATAACGTACTGTAGGTAACATGACAGTAATATAACGTACTGTAGGTAACGTGACAGTAATATAACATAACGTACTGTAGGTAACATGACAGTAATATAACGTACTGTAGGTAACGTGACAGTAATATAACATAACGTACTGTAGTTAACGTGACAGTAATATAACATAACGTACTGTAGGTAACGTGACAGTAATATAACGTACTGTAGGTAACATGACAGTAATATAACATAAAGTACTGTAGGTAACATGACAGTAATATAACGTACTGTAGGTAACGTGACAGTAATATAACATAACGTACTGTAGGTAACGTGACAGTAATATAACATAACGTACTGTAGGTAACGTGACAGTAATATAACGTAACATACTGTAGGTAACGTGACAGTAATATAACATAACGTACTGTAGGTAACATGACAGTAATATAACATAACGTACTGTAGGTAACGTGACAGTAATATAACGTACTGTAGGTAACATGACAGTAATATAACATAACGTACTGTAGGTAACATGACAGTAATATAACGTACTGTAGGTAACATGACAGTAATATAACGTACTGTAGGTAACGTGACAGTAATATAACATAACGTACTGTAGGTAACGTGACAGTAATATAACATAACGTACTGTAGGTAACATGACAGTAATATAACGTACTGTAGGTAACGTGACAGTAATATAACATAACGTACTGTAGGTAACGTGACAGTAATATAACATAACGTACTGTAGGTAACATGACAGTAATATAACATAACGTACTGTAGGTAACGTGACAGTAATATAACGTGACAGTAATATAACGTACTGTAGGTAACGTGACAGTAATATAACATAACGTACTGTAGGTAACGTGACAGTAATATAACATAACGTACTGTAGGTAACATGACAGTAATATAACATAACGTACTGTAGGTAACATGACAGTAATATAACGTACTGTAGGTAACGTGACAGTAATATAACATAACGTACTGTAGGTAACATGACAGTAATATAACATAACGTACTGTAGGTAACATGACAGTAATATAACGTACTGTAGGTAACGTGACAGTAATATAACATAACGTACTGTAGGTAACATGACAGTAATATAACGTACTGTAGGTAACGTGACAGTAATATAACATAACGTACTGTAGGTAACGTGACAGTAATATAACATAACGTACTGTAGGTAACGTGACAGTAATATAACGTACTGTAGGTAACATGACAGTAATATAACATAAAGTACTGTAGGTAACATGACAGTAATATAACGTACTGTAGGTAACGTGACAGTAATATAACATAACGTACTGTAGGTAACGTGACAGTAATATAACATAACGTACTGTAGGTAACGTGACAGTAATATAACGTACTGTAGGTAACATGACAGTAATATAACGTACTGTAGGTAACGTGACAGTAATATAACGTACTGTAGGTAACATGACAGTAATATAACGTACTGTAGGTAACATGACAGTAATATAACGTACTGTAGGTAACGTGACAGTAATATAACATAACGTACTGTAGGTAACGTGACAGTAATATAACATAACGTACTGTAGGTAACGTGACAGTAATATAACATACTGTAGGTAACATGACAGTAATATAACGTACAGTAGGTAACGTGACAGTAATATAACATAACGTACTGTAGGTAACGTGACAGTAATATAACGTACTGTAGGTAACATGACAGTAATATAACATGACTGTAGGTAACATGACAGTAATACGTACTGTAGGTAACATGACAGTAATATAACGTACTGTAGGTAACGTGACAGTAATATAACATAACGTACTGTAGGTAACGTGACAGTAATATAACATAACGTACTGTAGGTAACATGACAGTAATATAACGTACTGTAGGAAACGTGACAGTAATATAACATAACGTACTGTAGGTAACGTGACAGTAATATAACATAACGTACTGTAGGTAACATGACAGTAATATAACATAACGTACTGTAGGTAACGTGACAGTAATATAACGTGACAGTAATATAACGTACTGTAGGTAACGTGACAGTAATATAACATAACGTACTGTAGGTAACGTGACAGTAATATAACATAACGTACTGTAGGTAACATGACAGTAATATAACATAACGTACTGTAGGTAACATGACAGTAATATAACGTACTGTAGGTAACGTGACAGTAATATAACATAACGTACTGTAGGTAACATGACAGTAATATAACATAACGTACTGTAGGTAACATGACAGTAATATAACGTACTGTAGGTAACGTGACAGTAATATAACATAACGTACTGTAGGTAACATGACAGTAATATAACGTACTGTAGGTAACGTGACAGTAATATAACATAACGTACTGTAGGTAACGTGACAGTAATATAACATAACGTACTGTAGGTAACGTGACAGTAATATAACGTACTGTAGGTAACATGACAGTAATATAACATAACGTACTGTAGGTAACATGACAGTAATATAACGTACTGTAGGTAACGTGACAGTAATATAACATAACGTACTGTAGGTAACGTGACAGTAATATAACATAACGTACTGTAGGTAACGTGACAGTAATATAACATAACATACTGTAGGTAACGTGACAGTAATATAACATAACGTACTGTAGGTAACGTGACAGTAATATAACGTACTGTAGGTAACATGACAGTAATATAACGTACTGTAGGTAACATGACAGTAATATAACGTACTGTAGGTAACATGACAGTAATATAACGTACTGTAGGTAACGTGACAGTAATATAACGTAACGTACTGTAGGTAACATGACAGTAATATAACGTACTGTAGGTAACGTGACAGTAATATAACGTACTGTAGGTAACGTGACAGTAATATAACGTACTGTAGGTAACGTGACAGTAATATAACGTAATGTACTGTAGGTAACGTGACAGTAATATAACGTACTGTAGGTAACGTGACAGTAATATAACGTACTGTAGGTAACGTGACAGTAATATAACGTACTGTAGGTAACATGACAGTAATATAACGTACTGTAGGTAACGTGACAGTAATATAACATAACGTACTGTAGGTAACATGACAGTAATATAACGTACTGTAGGTAACGTGACAGTAATATAACATAACGTACTGTAGGTAACGTGACAGTAATATAACATAACGTACTGTAGGTAAGTAATATAACGTACAGTAACATGACATAAATAACGTACTGTAGGTAACATGACAGTAATATAACGTACTGTAGGTAACATGACAGTAATATAACGTACTGTAGGTAACGTGACAGTAATATAACGTAACGTACTGTAGGTAACATGACAGTAATATAACGTACTGTAGGTAACATGACAGTAATATAACATAACGTACTGTAGGTAACGTGACAGTAATATAACATAACGTACTGTAGGTAACGTGACAGTAATATAACATACTGTAGGTAACATGACAGTAATATAACATAACGTACTGTAGGTAACGTGACAGTAATAACTGTAGGTAACGTGACAGTAATATAACGTACTGTAGGTAACGTGACAGTAATATAACATAACGTACTGTAGGTAACGTGACAGTAATATAACGTACTGTAGGTAACGTGACAGTAATATAACATAACGTACTGTAGGTAACGTGACAGTAATATAACATAACGTACTGTAGGTAACGTGACAGTAATATAACGTACTGTAGGTAACGTGACAGTAATATAACATAACGTACTGTAGGTAACATGACAGTAATATAACGTACTGTAGGTAACGTGACAGTAATATAACATAACGTACTGTAGGTAACATGACAGTAATATAACGTACTGTAGGTAACATGACAGTAATATAACGTACTGTAGGTAACGTGACAGTAATATAACATAACGTACTGTAGGTAACGTGACAGTAATATAACGTAACATACTGTAGGTAACGTGACAGTAATATAACATAACGTACTGTAGGTAACGTGACAGTAATATATAAACTGTAGGTAACATGACAGTAATATAACGTACTGTAGGTAACGTGACAGTAATATATAACGTACTGTAGGTAACATGACAGTAATATAAACTGTAGGTAACGTAATATAACGTACTGTAGGTAACGTGACAGTAATATAACATAACGTACTGTAGGTAACGTGACAGTAATATAACATAACGTACTGTAGGTAACATGACAGTAATATAACATAACGTACTGTAGGTAACATGACAGTAATATAACGTACTGTAGGTAACGTGACAGTAATATAACATAACGTACTGTAGGTAACATGACAGTAATATAACGTAACGAACTGTAGGTAACGTGACAGTAATATAACATAACGTACTGTAGGTAACATGACAGTAATATAACATAACGTACTGTAGGTAACGTGACAGTAATATAACGTACTGTAGGTAACATGACAGTAATATAACATAACGTACTGTAGGTAACATGACAGTAATATAACGTACTGTAGGTAACGTGACAGTAATATAACATAACGTACTGTAGGTAACGTGACAGTAATATAACATAACGTACTGTAGGTAACGTGACAGTAATATAATAACGTACTGTAGGTAACGTGACAGTAATATATAACGTACTGTAGGTAACGTGACAGTAATATAACGTACTGTAGGTAACATGACAGTAATATAACGTACTGTAGGTAACATGACAGTAATATAACATGACAGGTAAATGACAGTAATATAACGTACTGTAGGTAACGTGACAGTAATATAACGTAACGTACTGTAGGTAACATGACAGTAATATAACGTACTGTAGGTAACGTGACAGTAATATAACGTACTGTAGGTAACGTGACAGTAATATAACGTACTGTAGGTAACGTGACAGTAATATAACGTAATGTACTGTAGGTAACGTGACAGTAATATAACGTACTGTAGGTAACGTGACAGTAATATAACGTACTGTAGGTAACGTGACAGTAATATAACGTACTGTAGGTAACATGACAGTAATATAACGTACTGTAGGTAACGTGACAGTAATATAACTGTAGGTAACATGACAGTAATATAACGTACTGTAGGTAACGTGACAGTAATATAACATAACGTACTGTAGGTAACGTGACAGTAATATAACATAACGTACTGTAGGTAACGTGACAGTAATATAACGTACTGTAGGTAACATGACAGTAATATAACGTACTGTAGGTAACATGACAGTAATATAACGTACTGTAGGTAACATGACAGTAATATAACGTACTGTAGGTAACGTGACAGTAATATAACGTAACGTACTGTAGGTAACATGACAGTAATATAACATAACGTACTGTAGGTAACATGACAGTAATATAACATAACGTACTGTAGGTAACGTGACAGTAATATAACATAACGTACTGTAGGTAACGTGCCAGTAATATAACATACTGTAGGTAACATGACAGTAATATAACAGAACGTACTGTAGGTAACATGACAGTAATATAACGTACTGTAGGTAACGTGACAGTAATATAACGTACTGTAGGTAACGTGACAGTAATATAACATAACGTACTGTAGGTAACGTGACAGTAATATAACATAACGTACTGTAGGTAACATGACAGTAATATAACGTACTGTAGGTAACGTGACAGTAATATAACATAACGTACTGTAGGTAACGTGACAGTAATATAACATAACGTACTGTAGGTAACGTGACAGTAATATAACATAACGTAACATAACGTGACAGTAATATAACGTACTGTAGGTAACGTGACAGTAATATAACATAACGTACTGTAGGTAACGTGACAGTAATATAACATAACGTACTGTAGGTAACATGACAGTAATATAACATAACGTACTGTAGGTAACATGACAGTAATATAACGTACTGTAGGTAACGTGACAGTAATATAACATAACGTACTGTAGGTAACATGACAGTAATATAACATAACGTACTGTAGGTAACATGACAGTAATATAACGTACTGTAGGTAACGTGACAGTAATATAACATAAACTGTAGGTAACATGACAGTAATATAACGTACTGTAGGTAACGTGACAGTAATATAACATAACGTACTGTAGGTAACGTGACAGTAATATAACATAACGTACTGTAGGTAACGTGACAGTAATATAACGTACTGTAGGTAACATGACAGTAATATAACATAACGTACTGTAGGTAACATGACAGTAATATAACGTACTGTAGGTAACGTGACAGTAATATAACATAACGTACTGTAGGTAACGTGACAGTAATATAACATAACGTACTGTAGGTAACGTGACAGTAATATAACGTAACGTACTGTAGGTAACGTGACAGTAATATAACATAACGTACTGTAGGTAACGTGACAGTAATATAACGTACTGTAGGTAACATGACAGTAATATAACGTACTGTAGGTAACATGACAGTAATATAACGTACTGTAGGTAACATGACAGTAATATAACATAACGTACTGTAGGTAACATGACAGTAATATAACGTACTGTAGGTAACATGACAGTAATATAACGTACTGTAGGTAACGTGACAGTAATATAACATAACGTACTGTAGGTAACGTGACAGTAATATAACGTACTGTAGGTAACATGACAGTAATATAACGTACTGTAGGTAACGTGACAGTAATATAACATAACGTACTGTAGGTAACGTGACAGTAATATAACATAACGTACTGTAGGTAACATGACAGTAATATAACATAACGTACTGTAGGTAACGTGACAGTAATATACGTAGGACATGACAGTAATATAACGTACTGTAGGTAACGTGACAGTAATATAACATAACGTACTGTAGGTAACGTGACAGTAATATAACATAACGTACTGTAGGTAACATGACAGTAATATAACATACTGTAGGTAACATGACAGTAATATAACGTACTGTAGGTAACATGACAGTAATATAACATAACGTACTGTAGGTAACGTGACAGTAATATAACATAACGTACTGTAGGTAACATGACAGTAATATAACGTACTGTAGGTAACGTGACAGTAATATAACATAACGTACTGTAGGTAACATGACAGTAATATAACGTACTGTAGGTAACGTGACAGTAATATAACATAACGTACTGTAGGTAACGTGACAGTAATATAACATAACGTACTGTAGGTAACGTGACAGTAATATAACGTACTGTAGGTAACATGACAGTAATATAACATAAAGTACTGTAGGTAACATGACAGTAATATAACGTACTGTAGGTAACGTGACAGTAATATAACATAACGTACTGTAGGTAACGTGACAGTAATATAACATAACGTACTGTAGGTAACGTGACAGTAATATAACATAACGTACTGTAGGTAACGTGACAGTAATATAACATAACGTACTGTAGGTAACGTGACAGTAATATAACGTACTGTAGGTAACATGACAGTAATATAACGTACTGTAGGTAACATGACAGTAATATAACGTACTGTAGGTAACGTGACAGTAATATAACATAACGTACTGTAGGTAACGTGACAGTAATATAACATAACGTACTGTAGGTAACGTGACAGTAATATAACATAACGTACTGTAGGTAACATGACAGTAATATAACGTACTGTAGGTAACGTGACAGTAATATAACATAACGTACTGTAGGTAACGTGACAGTAATATAACATAACGTACTGTAGGTAACGTGACAGTAATATAACGTACTGTAGGTAACATGACAGTAATATAACATAACGTACTGTAGGTAACATGACAGTAATATAACGTACTGTAGGTAACGTGACAGTAATATAACATAACGTACTGTAGGTAACGTGACAGTAATATAACATAACGTACTGTAGGTAACGTGACAGTAATATAACGTAACATACTGTAGGTAACGTACTGTAGGTAACGTGACAGTAATATAACGTACTGTAGGTAACATGACAGTAATATAACGTACTGTAGGTAACATGACAGTAATATAACGTACTGTAGGTAACGTGACAGTAATATAACGTAACGTACTGTAGGTAACATGACAGTAATATAACGTACTGTAGGTAACATGACAGTAATATAACGTACTGTAGGAAACGTGACAGTAATATAACATAACGTACTGTAGGTAACGTGACAGTAATATAACATAACGTACTGTAGGTAACATGACAGTAATATAACGTACTGTAGGAAACGTGACAGTAATATAACATAACGTACTGTAGGTAACGTGACAGTAATATAACATAACGTACTGTAGGTAACATGACAGTAATATAACATAACGTACTGTAGGTAACGTGACAGTAATATAACGTGACAGTAATATAACGTACTGTAGGTAACGTGACAGTAATATAACATAACGTACTGTAGGTAACGTGACAGTAATATAACATAACGTACTGTAGGTAACATGACAGTAATATAACATAACGTACTGTAGGTAACATGACAGTAATATAACGTACTGTAGGTAACGTGACAGTAATATAACATAACGTACTGTAGGTAACATGACAGTAATATAACATAACGTACTGTAGGTAACATGACAGTAATATAACGTACTGTAGGTAACGTGACAGTAATATAACATAACGTACTGTAGGTAACATGACAGTAATATAACGTACTGTAGGTAACGTGACAGTAATATAACATAACGTACTGTAGGTAACGTGACAGTAATATAACATAACGTACTGTAGGTAACGTGACAGTAATATAACGTACTGTAGGTAACATGACAGTAATATAACATAAAGTACTGTAGGTAACATGACAGTAATATAACGTACTGTAGGTAACGTGACAGTAATATAACATAACGTACTGTAGGTAACGTGACAGTAATATAACATAACGTACTGTAGGTAACGTGACAGTAATATAACATAACGTACTGTAGTTAACGTGACAGTAATATAACATAACGTACTGTAGGTAACGTGACAGTAATATAACGTACTGTAGGTAACATGACAGTAATATAACATAAAGTACTGTAGGTAACATGACAGTAATATAACGTACTGTAGGTAACGTGACAGTAATATAACATAACGTACTGTAGGTAACGTGACAGTAATATAACATAACGTACTGTAGGTAACGTGACAGTAATATAACGTAACATACTGTAGGTAACGTGACAGTAATATAACATAACGTACTGTAGGTAACGTGACAGTAATATAACGTAACATACTGTAGGTAACGTGACAGTAATATAACATAACGTACTGTAGGTAACGTGACAGTAATATAACGTACTGTAGGTAACATGACAGTAATATAACATAACGTACTGTAGGTAACATGACAGTAATATAACGTACTGTAGGTAACATGACAGTAATATAACGTACTGTAGGAAACGTGACAGTAATATAACATAACGTACTGTAGGTAACGTGACAGTAATATAACATAACGTACTGTAGGTAACATGACAGTAATATAACGTACTGTAGGAAACGTGACAGTAATATAACATAACGTACTGTAGGTAACGTGACAGTAATATAACATAACGTACTGTAGGTAACATGACAGTAATATAACATAACGTACTGTAGGTAACGTGACAGTAATATAAACAGTAATATAACGTACTGTAGGTAACGTGACAGTAATATAACATAACGTACTGTAGGTAACGTGACAGTAATATAACATAACGTACTGTAGGTAACATGACAGTAATATAACAACTGTAGGTAACATGACAGTAATATAACGTACTGTAGGTAACGTGACAGTAATATAACATAACGTACTGTAGGTAACATGACAGTAATATAACATAACGTACTGTAGGTAACATGACAGTAATATAACGTACTGTAGGTAACGTGACAGTAATATAACATAACGTACTGTAGGTAACATGACAGTAATATAACGTACTGTAGGTAACGTGACAGTAATATAACATAACGTACTGTAGTTAACGTGACAGTAATATAACATAACGTACTGTAGGTAACGTGACAGTAATATAACGTACTGTAGGTAACATGACAGTAATATAACATAAAGTACTGTAGGTAACATGACAGTAATATAACGTACTGTAGGTAACGTGACAGTAATATAACATAACGTACTGTAGGTAACATGACAGTAATATAACGTACTGTAGGTAACATGACAGTAATATAACGTACTGTAGGTAACGTGACAGTAATATAACATAACGTACTGTAGGTAACATGACAGTAATATAACATAACGTACTGTAGGTAACGTGACAGTAATATAACATAACGTACTGTAGGTAACGTGACAGTAATATAACATACTGTAGGTAACATGACAGTAATATAACAGAACGTACTGTAGGTATGACAGTAATATGACAGTAATGACAGTAATATAACGTACTGTAGGTAACGTGACAGTAATATAACATAACGTACTGTAGGTAACGTGACAGTAATATAACATACTGTAGGTAACGTGACAGTAATATAACATACTGTAGGTAACATGACAGTAACATAACGTGACAGTAATATAACGTACTGTAGGTAACGTGACAGTAATATAACATAACGTACTGTAGGTAACGTGACAGTAATATAACATAACGTACTGTAGGTAACGTGACAGTAATATAACGTACTGTAGGTAACGTGACAGTAACATAATGTGACAGTAATATAACGTACTGTAGGTAACGTGACAGTAATATAACATAACGTACTGTAGGTAACATGACAGTAATATAACGTTCTGTAGGTAACGTGACAGTAATATAACATAACGTACTGTAGGTAACATGACAGTAATATAACGTACTGTAGGTAACATGACAGTAATATAACGTACTGTAGGTAACGTGACAGTAATATAACATAACGTACTGTAGGTAACGTGACAGTAATATAACATAACGTACTGTAGGTAACATGACAGTAATATAACATAACGTACTGTAGGTAACATGACAGTAATATATAACACTGTAGGTAACGTGGCAGTAATATAACATAACGTACTGTAGGTAACGTGACAGTAATATAACATACTGTAGGTAACATGACAGTAATATAACAGAACGTACTGTAGGTAACATGACAGTAATATAACGTAACTGTAGGTAACGTGACAGTAATATAACGTACTGTAGGTAACGTGACAGTAATATAACATAACGTACTGTAGGTAACGTGACAGTAATATAACATACTGTAGGTAACGTGACAGTAATATAACATAACGTACTGTAGGTAACATGACAGTAATATAACGTACTGTAGGTAACGTGACAGTAATATAACATACTGTAGGTAACATGGTAACATAACGTGACAGTAATATAACGTACTGTAGGTAACGTGACAGTAATATAACATAACCTACTCTAGGTAACGTGACAGTAATATAACATAACGTACTGTAGGTAACGTGACAGTAATATAACGTACTGTAGGTAACGTGACAGTAACATAATAACAGTAAACGTACTGTAGGTAACGTGACAGTAATATAACATAACGTACTGTAGGTAACATGACAGTAATATAACGTACTGTAGGTAACGTGACAGTAATATATAACGTACTGTAGGTAACGTGACAGTAATATAACATAACGTACTGTAGGTAACATGACAGTAATATAACATAACGTACTGTAGGTAACATGACAGTAATATAAACTGTAGGTAACGTGACAGTAATATAACGTACTGTAGGTAACGTGACAGTAATATAACATAACGTACTGTAGGTAACGTGACAGTAATATAACGTGACAGTAATATAACGTACTGTAGGTAACGTGACAGTAATATAACATAACGTACTGTAGGTAACGTGACAGTAATATAACATAAGGTACTGTAGGTAACATGACAGTAATATAACATAACGTACTGTAGGTAACGTGACAGTAATATAACATAACGTACTGTAGGTAACGTGACAGTAATATAACATAACGTACTGTAGGTAACGTGACAGTAATATAACGTACTGTAGGTAACATGACAGTAATATAACATAAAGTACTGTAGGTAACATGACAGTAATATAACGTACTGTAGGTAACGTGACAGTAATATAACATAACGTACTGTAGGTAACGTGACAGTAATATAACATAACGTACTGTAGGTAACGTGACAGTAATATAACGTAACATACTGTAGGTAACGTGACAGTAATATAACGTACTGTAGGTAACATGACAGTAATATAACATAACGTACTGTAGGTAACATGACAGTAATATAACATAACGTACTGTAGGTAACATGACAGTAATATAACGTACTGTAGGTAACATGACAGTAATATAACGTACAGTAGGTAACGTGACAGTAATATAACATAACGTACTGTAGGTAACATGACAGTAATATAACATAACGTACTGTAGGTAACGTGACAGTAATATAACATAACGTACTGTAGGTAACGTGACAGTAATATAACATAACGTACTGTAGGTAACGTGACAGTAATATAACATAACGTACTGTAGGTAACGTGACAGTAATATAACATACTGTAGGTAACATGACAGTAATATAACGTACAGTAGGTAACGTGACAGTAATATAACATAACGTACTGTAGGTAACATGACAGTAATATAACATAACGTACTGTAGGTAACGTGACAGTAATATAACATAACGTACTGTAGGTAACGTGACAGTAATATAACATACTGTAGGTAACATGACAGTAATATAACAGAACGTACTGTAGGTAACATGACAGTAATATAACGTACTGTAGGAAACGTGACAGTAATATAACATAACGTACTGTAGGTAACGTGACAGTAATATAACATAACGTACTGTAGGTAACATGACAGTAATATAACATAACGTACTGTAGGTAACGTGACAGTAATATAACGTGACAGTAATATAACGTACTGTAGGTAACGTGACAGTAATATAACATAACGTACTGTAGGTAACGTGACAGTAATATAACATAACGTACTGTAGGTAACATGACAGTAATATAACATAACGTACTGTAGGTAACATGACAGTGATATAACGTACTGTAGGTAACGTGACAGTAATATAACATAACGTACTGTAGGTAACATGACAGTAATATAACATAACGTACTGTAGGTAACATGACAGTAATATAACGTACTGTAGGTAACGTGACAGTAATATAACATAACGTACTGTAGGTAACATGACAGTAATATAACGTACTGTAGGTAACGTGACAGTAATATAACATAACGTACTGTAGGTAACGTGACAGTAATATAACATAACGTACTGTAGGTAACGTGACAGTAATATAACGTACTGTAGGTAACATGACAGTAATATAACATAAAGTACTGTAGGTAACATGACAGTAATATAACGTACTGTAGGTAACGTGACAGTAATATAACATAACGTACTGTAGGTAACGTGACAGTAATATAACATAACGTACTGTAGGTAACGTGACAGTAATATAACGTAACATACTGTAGGTAACGTGACAGTAATATAACATACTGTAGGTAACGTGACAGTAATATAACGTAACGTACTGTAGGTAACATGACAGTAATATAACGTACTGTAGGTAACGTGACAGTAATATAACATAACGTACTGTAGGTAACATGACAGTAATATAACGTACTGTAGGTAACATGACAGTAATATAACATAACGTACTGTAGGTAACGTGACAGTAATATAATATAACGTACTGTAGGTAACGTGACAGTAATATAACATACTGTAGGTAACGTGACAGTAATATAACATAACGTACTGTAGGTAACATGACAGTAATATAACGTACTGTAGGTAACGTGACAGTAATATAACGTACTGTAGGTAACGTGACAGTAATATAACATAACGTACTGTAGGTAACGTGACAGTAATATAACATACTGTAGGTAACGTGACAGTAATATAACATACTGTAGGTAACATGACAGTAATATAATATAACGTACTGTAGGTAACGTGACAGTAATATAACATAACGTACTGTAGGTAACGTGACAGTAATATAATATAACGTACTGTAGGTAACGTGACAGTAATATAACGTACTGTAGGTAACGTGACAGTAATATAACGTAACGTACTGTAAGTAACATGACAGTAATATAACGTAACGAACTGTATGTAACGTGACAGTAATATAACGTAACGTACTGTAGGTAACATGACAGTAATATAACGTACTGTAGGTAACGTGACAGTAATATAACGTACTGTAGGTAACGTGACAGTAATATAACATAACGTACTGTAGGTAACGTGACAGTAATATAACATAACGTACTGTAGGTAACATGACAGTAATATAACATAACGTACTGTAGGTAACATGACAGTAATATAACATAACGTACTGTAGGTAACGTGACAGTAATATAACATAACGTACTGTAGGTAACGTGCCAGTAATATAACATACTGTAGGTAACATGACAGTAATATAACAGAACGTACTGTAGGTAACATGACAGTAATATAACGTACTGTAGGTAACGTGACAGTAATATAACGTACTGTAGGTAACGTGACAGTAATATAACATAACGTACTGTAGGTAACGTGACAGTAATATAACGTACTGTAGGTAACGTGACAGTAATATAACATAACGTACTGTAGGTAACATGACAGTAATATAACGTACTGTAGGTAACGTGACAGTAATATAACGTACTGTAGGTAACATGACAGTAACATAACGTGACAGTAATATAACGTACTGTAGGTAACGTGACAGTAATATAACATAACCTACTCTAGGTAACGTGACAGTAATATAACATAACGTACTGTAGGTAACGTGACAGTAATATAACGTACTGTAGGTAACGTGACAGTAACATAATGTGACAGTAATATAACGTACTGTAGGTAACGTGACAGTAATATAACATAACGTACTGTAGGTAACATGACAGTAATATAACGTACTGTAGGTAACGTGACAGTAATATAACATAACGTACTGTAGGTAACGTGACAGTAATATAACATAACGTACTGGAGGTAACATGACAGTAATATAACATAACGTACTGTAGGTAACATGACAGTAATATAACGTACTGTAGGTAACGTGACAGTAATATAACGTACTGTAGGTAACGTGACAGTAATATAACATAACGTACTGTAGGTAACGTGACAGTAATATAACATAACGTACTGTAGGTAACGTGACAGTAATATAACATAACGTACTGTAGGTAACATGACAGTAATATAACATAACGTACTGTAGGTAATGTGACAGTAATATAACGTGACAGTAATATAACGTACTGTAGGTAACGTGACAGTAATATAACATAACGTACTGTAGGTAACGTGACAGTAATATAACATAACGTACTGTAGGTAACATGACAGTAATATAACATAACGTACTGTAGGTAACATGACAGTAATATAACGTACTGTAGGTAACGTGACAGTAATATAACATAACGTACTGTAGGTAACGTGACAGTAATATAACATAACGTACTGTAGGTAACGTGACAGTAATATAACGTACTGTAGGTAACATGACAGTAATATAACATAAAGTACTGTAGGTAACATGACAGTAATATAACGTACTGTAGGTAACGTGACAGTAATATAACATAACGTACTGTAGGTAACGTGACAGTAATATAACATAACGTACTGTAGGTAACGTGACAGTAATATAACGTAACATACTGTAGGTAACGTGACAGTAATATAACGTACTGTAGGTAACATGACAGTAATATAACATAACGTACTGTAGGTAACGTGACAGTAATATAACGTACTGTAGGTAACATGACAGTAATATAACATAACGTACTGTAGGTAACATGACAGTAATATAACGTACTGTAGGTAACGTGACAGTAATATAACGTACTGTAGGTAACATGACAGTAATATAACATAACGTACTGTAGGTAACATGACAGTAATATAACATAACGTACTGTAGGTAACGTGACAGTAATATAACATAACGTACTGTAGGTAACGTGACAGTAATATAACATACTGTAGGTAACATGACAGTAATATAACAGAACGTACTGTAGGTAACATGACAGTAATATAACGTACTGTAGGTAACGTGACAGTAATATAACGTACTGTAGGTAACGTGACAGTAATATAACATAACGTACTGTAGGTAACGTGACAGTAATATAACATACTGTAGGTAACGTGACAGTAATATAACATACTGTAGGTAACATGACAGTAACATAACGTGACAGTAATATAACGTACTGTAGGTAACGTGACAGTAATATAACATAACGTACTGTAGGTAACGTGACAGTAATATAACATAACGTACTGTAGGTAACGTGACAGTAATATAACGTACTGTAGGTAACGTGACAGTAATATAACATAACGTACTGTAGGTAACATGACAGTAATATAACGTACTGTAGGTAACGTGACAGTAATATAACATAACGTACTGTAGGTAACATGACAGTAATATAACGTACTGTAGGTAACGTGACAGTAATATAACGTACTGTAGGTAACGTGACAGTAATATAACATAACGTACTGTAGGTAACGTGACAGTAATATAACATAACGTACTGTAGGTAACATGACAGTAATATAACATAACGTACTGTAGGTAACATGACAGTAATATAACATAACGTACTGTAGGTAACGTGACAGTAATATAACATAACGTACTGTAGGTAACGTGACAGTAATATAACATACTGTAGGTAACATGACAGTAATATAACAGAACGTACTGTAGGTAACATGACAGTAATATAACGTACTGTAGGTAACGTGACAGTAATATAACGTACTGTAGGTAACGTGACAGTAATATAACATAACGTACTGTAGGTAACGTGACAGTAATATAACATACTGTAGGTAACATGACAGTAATATATAACGTACTGTAGGTAACATGACAGTAATATAACGTACTGTAGGTAACGTGACAGTAATATAACATACTGTAGGTAACATGACAGTAACATAACGTGACAGTAATATAACGTACTGTAGGTAACGTGACAGTAATATAACATAACCTACTCTAGGTAACGTGACAGTAATATAACATAACGTACTGTAGGTAACGTGACAGTAATATAACGTACTGTAGGTAACGTGACAGTAACATAATGTGACAGTAATATAACGTACTGTAGGTAACGTGACAGTAATATAACATAACGTACTGTAGGTAACATGACAGTAATATAACGTACTGTAGGTAACGTGACAGTAATATAACATAACGTACTGTAGGTAACGTGACAGTAATATAACATAACGTACTGGAGGTAACATGACAGTAATATAACATAACGTACTGTAGGTAACATGACAGTAATATAACGTACTGTAGGTAACGTGACAGTAATATAACGTACTGTAGGTAACGTGACAGTAATATAACATAACGTACTGTAGGTAACGTGACAGTAATATAACATAACGTACTGTAGGTAACATGACAGTAATATAACATAACGTACTGTAGGTAATGTGACAGTAATATAACGTGACAGTAATATAACGTACTGTAGGTAACGTGACAGTAATATAACATAACGTACTGTAGGTAACATGACAGTAATATAACATAACGTACTGTAGGTAACGTGACAGTAATATAACATAACGTACTGTAGGTAACGTGACAGTAATATAACATAAGGTACTGTAGGTAACATGACAGTAATATAACATAACGTACTGTAGGTAACATGACAGTAATATAACGTACTGTAGGTAACGTGACAGTAATATAACATAACGTACTGTAGGTAACGTGACAGTAATATAACATAACGTACTGTAGGTAACGTGACAGTAATATAACGTACTGTAGGTAACATGACAGTAATATAACATAAAGTACTGTAGGTAACATGACAGTAATATAACGTACTGTAGGTAACGTGACAGTAATATAACATAACGTACTGTAGGTAACGTGACAGTAATATAACATAACGTACTGTAGGTAACGTGACAGTAATATAACGTAACATACTGTAGGTAACGTGACAGTAATATAACGTACTGTAGGTAACATGACAGTAATATAACATAACGTACTGTAGGTAACGTGACAGTAATATAACGTACTGTAGGTAACATGACAGTAATATAACATAACGTACTGTAGGTAACATGACAGTAATATAACGTACTGTAGGTAACATGACAGTAATATAACGTACAGTAGGTAACGTGACAGTAATATAACATAACGTACTGTAGGTAACATGACAGTAATATAACATAACGTACTGTAGGTAACGTGACAGTAATATAACATAACGTACTGTAGGTAACGTGACAGTAATATAACATACTGTAGGTAACATGACAGTAATATAACATAACGTACTGTAGGTAACATGACAGTAATATAACGTACTGTAGGTAACGTGACAGTAATATAACGTACTGTAGGTAACATGACAGTAACATAACGTGACAGTAATATAACGTACTGTAGGTAACGTGACAGTAATATAACATAACGTACTGTAGGTAACGTGACAGTAATATAACATAATGTACTGTAGGTAATGTGACAGTAATATAACGTACTGTAGGTAACATGACAGTAATATAACATAACGTACTGTAGGTAACGTGACAGTAATATAACGTACTGTAGGTAACGTGACAGTAACATAACGTGACAGTAATATAACGTACTGTAGGTAACGTGACAGTAATATAACATAACGTACTGTAGGTAACATGACAGTAATATAACGTACTGTAGGTAACATGACAGTAATACAACATAACGTACTGTAGGTAACATGACAGTAATATAACGTACTGTAGGTAACGTGACAGTAATATAACGTACTGTAGGTAACGTGACAGTAATATAACATAACGTACTGTAGGTAACGTGACAGTAATATAACATAACGTACTGTAGGTAACATGACAGTAATATAACGTACTGTAGGAAACATGACAGTAATATAATATAACGTACTGTAGGTAACGTGACAGTAATATAACATAACGTACTGTAGGTAACATGACAGTAATATAACATAACGTACTGTAGGTAACGTGACAGTAATATAAACTGTAGGTAACGTGACAGTAATATAACGTACTGTAGGTAACGTGACAGTAATATAACATAACGTACTGTAGGTAATGTGACAGTAATATAACGTACTGTAGGTAACATGACAGTAATATAACATAAAGTACTGTAGGTAACATGACAGTAATATAACGTACTGTAGGTAACGTGACAGTAATATAACATAACGTACTGTAGGTAACATGACAGTAATATAACATAACGTACTGTAGGTAACATGACAGTAATATAACGTACTGTAGGTAACGTGACAGTAATATAACATAATGTACTGTAGGTAACATGACAGTAATATAACGTACTGTAGGTAACGTGACAGTAATATAACATAACGTACTGTAGGTAACGTGACAGTAATATAACATAACGTACTGTAGGTAACGTGACAGTAATATAACGTACTGTAGGTAACATGACAGTAATATAACATAAAGTACTGTAGGTAACATGACAATAATATAACGTACTGTAGGTAACGTGACAGTAATATAACATAACGTACTGTAGGTAACGTGACAGTAATATAACGTACTGTAGGTAACGTGACAGTAACATAACGTGACAGTAATATAACGTACTGTAGGTAACGTGACAGTAATATAACATAACGTACTGTAGGTAACGTGACAGTAATATAACATAACGTACTGTAGGTAACGTGACAGTAATATAACGTACTGTAGGTAACGTGACAGTAACATAATGTGACAGTAATATAACGTACTGTAGGTAACGTGACAGTAATATAACATAACGTACTGTAGGTAACATGACAGTAATATAACGTACTGTAGGTAACGTGACAGTAATATAACATAACGTACTGTAGGTAACATGACAGTAATATAACGTACTGTAGGTAACGTGACAGTAATATAACGTACTGTAGGTAACGTGACAGTAATATAACATAACGTACTGTAGGTAACGTGACAGTAATATAACATAACGTACTGTAGGTAACATGACAGTAATATAACATAACGTACTGTAGGTAACATGACAGTAATATAACATAACGTACTGTAGGTAACGTGGCAGTAATATAACATAACGTACTGTAGGTAACGTGACAGTAATATAACATACTGTAGGTAACATGACAGTAATATAACAGAACGTACTGTAGGTAACATGACAGTAATATAACGTACTGTAGGTAACGTGACAGTAATATAACGTACTGTAGGTAACGTGACAGTAATATAACATAACGTACTGTAGGTAACGTGACAGTAATATAACATACTGTAGGTAACGTGACAGTAATATAACATAACGTACTGTAGGTAACATGACAGTAATATAACGTACTGTAGGTAACGTGACAGTAATATAACATACTGTAGGTAACATGACAGTAACATAACGTGACAGTAATATAACGTACTGTAGGTAACGTGACAGTAATATAACATAACCTACTCTAGGTAACGTGACAGTAATATAACATAACGTACTGTAGGTAACGTGACAGTAATATAACGTACTGTAGGTAACGTGACAGTAACATAATGTGACAGTAATATAACGTACTGTAGGTAACGTGACAGTAATATAACATAACGTACTGTAGGTAACATGACAGTAATATAACATACTGTAGGTAACATGACAGTAATATAACAGAACGTACTGTAGGTAACATGACAGGCATATAACGTACTGTAGGTAACGTGACAGTAATATAACGTACTGTAGGTAACATGACAGTAACATAACGTGACAGTAATATAACGTACTGTAGGTAACGTGACAGTAATATAACATAACGTACTGTAGGTAACGTGACAGTAATATAACATAATGTACTGTAGGTAATGTGACAGTAATATAACGTACTGTAGGTAACATGACAGTAATATAACATAACGTACTGTAGGTAACGTGACAGTAATATAACGTACTGTAGGTAACGTGACAGTAACATAACGTGACAGTAATATAACGTACTGTAGGTAACGTGACAGTAATATAACATAACGTACTGTAGGTAACATGACAGTAATATAACGTACTGTAGGTAACATGACAGTAATACAACATAACGTACTGTAGGTAACATGACAGTAATATAACGTACTGTAGGTAACGTGACAGTAATATAACGTACTGTAGGTAACGTGACAGTAATATAACATAACGTACTGTAGGTAACGTGACAGTAATATAACATAACGTACTGTAGGTAACGTGACAGTAATATAACATAATGTACTGTAGGTAACATGACAGTAATATAACGTACTGTAGGTAACGTGACAGTAATATAACATAACGTACTGTAGGTAACGTGACAGTAATATAACATAACGTACTGTAGGTAACATGACAGTAATATAACATAACGTACTGTAGGTAACGTGACAGTAATATAACGTACTGTAGGTAACGTGACAGTAATATAACGTACTGTAGGTAACGTGACAGTAATATAACATAACGTACTGTAGGTAACGTGACAGTAATATAACGTACTGTAGGTAACATGACAGTAATATAACATAAAGTACTGTAGGTAACATGACAGTAATATAACGTACTGTAGGTAACGTGACAGTAATATAACATAACGTACTGTAGGTAACATGACAGTAATATAACATAACGTACTGTAGGTAACATGACAGTAATATAACGTACTGTAGGTAACGTGACAGTAATATAACATAATGTACTGTAGGTAACATGACAGTAATATAACGTACTGTAGGTAACGTGACAGTAATATAACATAACGTACTGTAGGTAACGTGACAGTAATATAACATAACGTACTGTAGGTAACGTGACAGTAATATAACGTACTGTAGGTAACATGACAGTAATATAACATAAAGTACTGTAGGTAACATGACAATAATATAACGTACTGTAGGTAACGTGACAGTAATATAACATAACGTACTGTAGGTAACGTGACAGTAATATAACGTACTGTAGGTAACGTGACAGTAACATAACGTGACAGTAATATAACGTACTGTAGGTAACGTGACAGTAATATAACATAACGTACTGTAGGTAACGTGACAGTAATATAACATAACGTACTGTAGGTAACGTGACAGTAATATAACGTACTGTAGGTAACGTGACAGTAACATAATGTGACAGTAATATAACGTACTGTAGGTAACGTGACAGTAATATAACATAACGTACTGTAGGTAACATGACAGTAATATAACGTACTGTAGGTAACGTGACAGTAATATAACATAACGTACTGTAGGTAACATGACAGTAATATAACGTACTGTAGGTAACGTGACAGTAATATAACGTACTGTAGGTAACGTGACAGTAATATAACATAACGTACTGTAGGTAACGTGACAGTAATATAACATAACGTACTGTAGGTAACATGACAGTAATATAACATAACGTACTGTAGGTAACATGACAGTAATATAACATAACGTACTGTAGGTAACGTGGCAGTAATATAACATAACGTACTGTAGGTAACGTGACAGTAATATAACATACTGTAGGTAACATGACAGTAATATAACAGAACGTACTGTAGGTAACATGACAGTAATATAACGTACTGTAGGTAACGTGACAGTAATATAACGTACTGTAGGTAACGTGACAGTAATATAACATAACGTACTGTAGGTAACGTGACAGTAATATAACATACTGTAGGTAACGTGACAGTAATATAACATAACGTACTGTAGGTAACATGACAGTAATATAACGTACTGTAGGTAACGTGACAGTAATATAACATACTGTAGGTAACATGACAGTAACATAACGTGACAGTAATATAACGTACTGTAGGTAACGTGACAGTAATATAACATAACCTACTCTAGGTAACGTGACAGTAATATAACATAACGTACTGTAGGTAACGTGACAGTAATATAACGTACTGTAGGTAACGTGACAGTAACATAATGTGACAGTAATATAACGTACTGTAGGTAACGTGACAGTAATATAACATAACGTACTGTAGGTAACATGACAGTAATATAACGTACTGTAGGTAACGTGACAGTAATATAACATAACGTACTGTAGGTAACGTGACAGTAATATAACATAACGTACTGGAGGTAACATGACAGTAATATAACATAACGTACTGTAGGTAACATGACAGTAATATAACGTACTGTAGGTAACGTGACAGTAATATAACGTACTGTAGGTAACGTGACAGTAATATAACATAACGTACTGTAGGTAACGTGACAGTAATATAACATAACGTACTGTAGGTAACATGACAGTAATATAACATAACGTACTGTAGGTAACGTGACAGTAATATAACGTGACAGTAATATAACGTACTGTAGGTAACGTGACAGTAATATAACATAACGTACTGTAGGTAACGTGACAGTAATATAACATAAGGTACTGTAGGTAACATGACAGTAATATAACATAACGTACTGTAGGTAACATGACAGTAATATAACGTACTGTAGGTAACGTGACAGTAATATAACATAACGTACTGTAGGTAACGTGACAGTAATATAACATAACGTACTGTAGGTAACGTGACAGTAATATAACGTACTTTAGGTAACATGACAGTAATATAACATAAAGTACTGTAGGTAACATGACAGTAATATAACGTACTGTAGGTAACGTGACAGTAATATAACATAACGTACTGTAGGTAACGTGACAGTAATATAACATAACGTACTGTAGGTAACGTGACAGTAATATAACGTAACATACTGTAGGTAACGTGACAGTAATATAACGTACTGTAGGTAACTTGACAGTAATATAACATAACGTACTGTAGGTAACGTGACAGTAATATAACGTACTGTAGGTAACATGACAGTAATATAACATAACGTACTGTAGGTAACATGACAGTAATATAACGTACTGTAGGTAACATGACAGTAATATAACGTACAGTAGGTAACGTGACAGTAATATAACATAACGTACTGTAGGTAACATGACAGTAATATAACATAACGTACTGTAGGTAACGTGACAGTAATATAACATAACGTACTGTAGGTAACGTGACAGTAATATAACATACTGTAGGTAACATGACAGTAATATAACAGAACGTACTGTAGGTAACATGACAGGCATATAACGTACTGTAGGTAACGTGACAGTAATATAACGTACTGTAGGTAACATGACAGTAACATAACGTGACAGTAATATAACGTACTGTAGGTAACGTGACAGTAATATAACATAACGTACTGTAGGTAACGTGACAGTAATATAACATAATGTACTGTAGGTAATGTGACAGTAATATAACGTACTGTAGGTAACATGACAGTAATATAACATAACGTACTGTAGGTAACGTGACAGTAATATAACGTACTGTAGGTAACGTGACAGTAACATAACGTGACAGTAATATAACGTACTGTAGGTAACATGACAGTAATATAACGTACTGTAGGTAACATGACAGTAATACAACATAACGTACTGTAGGTAACATGACAGTAATATAACGTACTGTAGGTAACGTGACAGTAATATAACGTACTGTAGGTAACGTGACAGTAATATAACATAACGTACTGTAGGTAACGTGACAGTAATATAACATAACGTACTGTAGGTAACATGACAGTAATATAACGTACTGTAGGAAACGTGACAGTAATATAACATAACGTACTGTAGGTAACGTGACAGTAATATAACATAACGTACTGTAGGTAACATGACAGTAATATAACATAACGTACTGTAGGTAACGTGACAGTAATATAACGTACTGTAGGTAACGTGACAGTAATATAACGTACTGTAGGTAACGTGACAGTAATATAACATAACGTACTGTAGGTAACGTGACAGTAATATAACGTACTGTAGGTAACATGACAGTAATATAACATAAAGTACTGTAGGTAACATGACAGTAATATAACGTACTGTAGGTAACGTGACAGTAATATAACATAACGTACTGTAGGTAACATGACAGTAATATAACATAACGTACTGTAGGTAACATGACAGTAATATAACGTACTGTAGGTAACGTGACAGTAATATAACATAATGTACTGTAGGTAACATGACAGTAATATAACGTACTGTAGGTAACGTGACAGTAATATAACATAACGTACTGTAGGTAACATGACAGTAATATAACGTACTGTAGGTAACATGACAGTAATATAACGTACAGTAGGTAACGTGACAGTAATATAACATAACGTACTGTAGGTAACATGACAGTAATATAACATAACGTACTGTAGGTAACGTGACAGTAATATAACATAACGTACTGTAGGTAACGTGACAGTAATATAACATACTGTAGGTAACATGACAGTAATATAACAGAACGTACTGTAGGTAACATGACAGGCATATAACGTACTGTAGGTAACGTGACAGTAATATAACGTACTGTAGGTAACATGACAGTAACATAACGTGACAGTAATATAACGTACTGTAGGTAACGTGACAGTAATATAACATAACGTACTGTAGGTAACGTGACAGTAATATAACATAATGTACTGTAGGTAATGTGACAGTAATATAACGTACTGTAGGTAACATGACAGTAATATAACATAACGTACTGTAGGTAACGTGACAGTAATATAACGTACTGTAGGTAACGTGACAGTAACATAACGTGACAGTAATATAACGTACTGTAGGTAACGTGACAGTAATATAACATAACGTACTGTAGGTAACATGACAGTAATATAACGTACTGTAGGTAACATGACAGTAATACAACATAACGTACTGTAGGTAACATGACAGTAATATAACGTACTGTAGGTAACGTGACAGTAATATAACGTACTGTAGGTAACGTGACAGTAATATAACATAACGTACTGTAGGTAACGTGACAGTAATATAACATAACGTACTGTAGGTAACATGACAGTAATATAACGTACTGTAGGAAACGTGACAGTAATATAACATAACGTACTGTAGGTAACGTGACAGTAATATAACATAACGTACTGTAGGTAACATGACAGTAATATAACATAACGTACTGTAGGTAACGTGACAGTAATATAACGTACTGTAGGTAACGTGACAGTAATATAACGTACTGTAGGTAACGTGACAGTAATATAACATAACGTACTGTAGGTAACGTGACAGTAATATAACGTACTGTAGGTAACATGACAGTAATATAACATAAAGTACTGTAGGTAACATGACAGTAATATAACGTACTGTAGGTAACGTGACAGTAATATAACATAACGTACTGTAGGTAACATGACAGTAATATAACATAACGTACTGTAGGTAACATGACAGTAATATAACGTACTGTAGGTAACGTGACAGTAATATAACATAATGTACTGTAGGTAACATGACAGTAATATAACGTACTGTAGGTAACGTGACAGTAATATAACATAACGTACTGTAGGTAACGTGACAGTAATATAACATAACGTACTGTAGGTAACGTGACAGTAATATAACGTACTGTAGGTAACATGACAGTAATATAACATAAAGTACTGTAGGTAACATGACAATAATATAACGTACTGTAGGTAACGTGACAGTAATATAACATAACGTACTGTAGGTAACGTGACAGTAATATAACATAACGTACTGTAGGTAACGTGACAGTAATATAACGTAACATACTGTAGGTAACGTGACAGTAATATAACGTACTGTAGGTAACATGACAGTAATATAACATAACGTACTGTAGGTAACATGACAGTAATATAACGTACAGTAGGTAACGTGACAGTAATATAACATAACGTACTGTAGGTAACGTGACAGTAATGTAACCTACCGTACTGTAGGTAACGTGACAGAGAGACCCAACTACCCGTAGCTGAATGCTCATGCTTCTGCAGCTAGAAAACAACATGCCTGCCGCTCTGTGGCCTTAGATT